>NC_044996.1:59006212-59211212 GCF_008728515.1 Papio anubis | reverse complement strand
GCAGAAGACAAGGACTCCTATTCAGCATAATATTGGAAGTTCTGGCCAGGGCAATCAAGCAAAAGAAATAAATAAAGGTATTCAAATAGAAAGAGAGGAAGTCAAATTGTCTTTCTTTGCAGATAATATGATCCTATATCTAGAAAACCCCATCACCTCAGCCCAAAAGCTTCTTAAGTTGATAAGCAACTTTGACAATGTATCAGGATAAAAAATCAATGTGCAACAGTCACAAGCATTCCTATACACCAAAAACAGACAAGGAGAGAGCCAAATCATGAATAAACTTCCATTCAAAACTGTTACAAAGAGAATCAAATACCTAGGAATACAGCTAACAAGGGATACGAAGGACCTCTTCAAGGAGGACTACAAACCACTGCTCAAAGAAATCAGAGAAGACACAAACAAATTGAAAAATATTCCATGCTCATTGATAGGAAGAATCAATATTATGAAAATGGCCACACTGCCCAAAATAATTTATAGATTCAATGCTATTCTCATTAAATTACCATTGCCATTCTTTGCAGAATTAAAAAAAAAAAAAACAAAAAAAAAATCTACTTTAAATCTCATATGGATCAAAAAATAAATAAATAAATAAATAAATAATAAAATAAAAGCTTGTATACCCAACACAATTCTAAGCCAAAAGAGAAAAGCTGGCGGCATCCTGCTATCCAATTTCGAACTATACTACAAGGCTACGGTAACCAAAACAGCATGGTACTGGTATAAATACTGATACATAAACCAATGGAACAGAATAGAGACCTCAGAAATAAGACTGCACATCTATAACCATCCAATCTTCAACAAACCTGACAAAAACAAGCAATGGGGAAAGCATTCTCTATTTTAAAAATGTGGTGCTGGGAGAACTGGCTAGAAATAGGCAGAAAATTGAAACTGGACCCCTTCCTTACACCTTATACAAAAATAAACTCAAGATGGATTAAAAATCCAAATATAAAATTCCAAACTATAAAAACCCTAGAAGAAAATCTAAGTAATACCGTTCAGGACATAGGCATGAGCAAAGATTTCATAATGAAATTGTCAAAAGCAATTGCAACAAAAGTAAAAATTGACAAATGGGATCTAGTTAAACTAAAGAGCTTCTGCACAGCAAAATAAACTATCATCAGAGTGAACAGGAAACCTACAGAATGGGAGAAAATGTTTGCAATCTACCCATCTGATAAAGGTCTAATATCCAGAGTCTACAAGGAACTTAAACAAATTTCTAAGAAAAAAGACAATGACACAACAATTTTCAAAAGAAGACATTCACACAGCCAACAAATGTATGAAAAAAAAAAGCTCAACATCACTGATCATTAGATAAATGCAAATCAAAACCACAATAAGATACCATTGCATGCCAGTCAGAATAGTGATTATTAAAAAGTCAAGAAACAACAGATGCTTGTGAGGTTGCAGATAAATATGAACACTTTACACTGTTGGCAGAAATATAATTAGTTCAACCATTGTAGAAGACAGTGCAGTGATTTCTCAAAGATCTAGAGTCAGAAATACCACTTGACCCAACAATCCTATTACTGGGTATATACCCAAAGAAATATAAATCATTCTATTATAAAGATACATGCACACATACATTCATTATAGCACTATTTACAATAGTAAAGACTTGGAATCAACCCAAATGCCCATCAATGATAGACTGGGTAAAGAAAACATGGTACATATACACCATGGAATACTATGCAGCCATAAAAAGGAACGAGATCATGTCCTTTGCAGGGACATGGATGGAGCTGGAAAACATTATCCTTAGTAAACTAACACAGAAACAGAAAACCAAACACCACATATTCTTGCTTATAAGTGGGAGCTGAACAATGAGGTCACATAGACACAGGAAGGGAAACAACTCACACTGGGGCTTCTTGGGGGTGGGGTGGGAGGAGGGAGAGCATTAGGAAAAATAGCTAATGCTTGCTGGGCTTACTAGCTAGGTGGCGGATTGATAGGTGCAACAAACCACAATGACACATATTTACCTATATAACATGTACATCCCGCACATGTACCTCAGAACTTAAAATAAAAATAAAAATTAATTAAAAAATAAAAGCAAACATCAGAAACTACCATGAACACCTCTATACAAGCAAACTAGAAAACTTAGGATAGACAAATTCCTGGACGTGTATATCCTCAAAGACTGAAGCAGGAAGAAATTGAATCCTTGAACAGACCAAAATGAGCTCCAAAATTGAATCAGTAATAAATAATCTACCAACCTAAATAAATAAATAAATAAAGCCCAGGACCAAATGGATTCACAGCAGAATTCAACCAGATGTACAAAGAAGAGCTGATACCATTCTTACTAAAACTATTCACAAAAAAATTAGGAGTAGGGACTTCTCCCGAACTCATTCTATGAGGCCAGCATCATCCTGATACCAAAACTTAGCCAAGATACAACAATAACAATGAAAACCTCCAGGCCCACATGCTTGATGAACATTGGTGCAAAAATCCTCAACAAAATTATTGTAAACCGAACCCAGCAGCACATCAAAAAGCTAATCCACCAAAATCAAATAGGCTTCATTCCTAGGATGAAAGATTGGTTCATCATGCACAAATCAATGAATGTGATTCATCACATAAACAAAACTAAAGACAGAAACCACATGATTATCTCAATAGATGCAGAACATCATGATTTCAACACAATTCAACATCCTTTCATGTTAAAAACTCTCAAAAAACTAGGTGCTGAAGGAACATTCCTCAAAACCATAAGAGCCATCTATCACAAACCCATAGCCAACATCATACTGAATGGACAAAAGCTGGAATTATTACCCTTGAAAAGAATCACAAGAAAAGGATGCCCTCTCTTAACACTTCTATTTGACATAGCATTGGAAGTCTTAGCGAGAGGAATCAGGCAAGATAAAGAAATAAAATGCATCCGAATGTGAAGAGAGGAGGTCAGACTATCCCTGTTTGCAGATAACTTAATTCTATATCTAGAAAACCCCATAGTCTTAGTAAAAATGCTCCTTCAGCTGATAAACTTCAGCAAAATTTTAGGATACAAAGTCAACATACAGAAATCACTAACATTTCTATACAATAACAACAACCAAGCTGAAAGCAAAATCAGGAATGCAGTCCCACTCACAATTGCCACAAAATGAATAAAATACTTAGAAATACAGCTATCCAGGGAGGTAAAAGAGCTCTAAAATGAGAATTACAAAACACTGCTCAAATAAATTAGACATGACACAAATAAATGAAAAAGAAATTCCATGCTCATGGATAAGAAGAATCAATATTATTCAAATGGCCATACTGTCCCAAACAATTTACAGATTCAATGTTATTTCTATCAAACTACAAATGGCATTCTTCACAGAACTAGAAAAAATATTTTAAAATTCATATGGAACCAAAAAAGAGCCTGAATAGCTAAGACAATCTTAAGCAAAAAGAACAAAGCTCAAGACTTCACGTTACCCAATTTCAAACTATATTACACAGCTTCCGTAACCCAAACAGCATGGTACTTGTACAAAAACAGACACATAGACGAGTGAAACAAAACAGCCCAGAAATAAGCCTGCACACCTACAGTCATCTGATAATCAACAAAGCTGACAAAAATGAACAACGGGGAAGGACTCCCTATTCAATAAATGGGGCTCGGATAACTGGTTAGCCAAATGCAGAATATTGAAACTGGACCCCTTTCTTACATCATATATGAAAATCAACTAAAGATAGATTAAAGACTGAAATGTAAATCCCCAAACTATAAAAATCCTGGAAGACAATATAGGCAATACCATTCTGGACATAGGAATGGGCAAAGATTTCATGACAAAAATGTCAAAAACAATTGCAACGAAAGCAAAAATGACAAATGGCATCTAATTATACTAAAGAACTTCTGCACAACAAAAGAAAGTATCAACAGAGTAAACAGACAACATTTGGAATGGGAGAAAATATTTGCAAACAATATGTCCGACAAAGGTCTAAGATCTAGCATGTATAATGAACTTAAACAAATTTATTTTAAAAAGAAAAGGGCATAAACAGTCACGTCTCAAAATAAGTCATACACATAGCCAAGAAGAATATTAATATAGATCAAGAATAGGAATAGAAACCATTCTACCATAAAACCCCATGCACACAAATGTTCATTGCAGCACTCTTCACAATAGCAAAGATGTGAAATCCACCTAAATGCCCATTAATGACAGATTGGAATACTGTGCAGGCATGCAAAAAGAACAAGAACATGAATTGTGTGGGAACATGGATGGAGCTGGAGGCCATTATCCTTAGCAAACTAACACAGGAACAGAAAACCAAATACCACATGTTCTCACTTATAAGTGGAAACCTATAAGTGAAATGATGAGAACTCAAGGACGCAAAGAAGGGGAAAACAGACATTGGGGCCTACTTGAGAGTGGAGGGTGGGAAGAGGAAGAGGATCATAAGAAATAACTATTTATATTTGGCTTAGCACCTGGGTGATAACATAATCTGTGCAACACAGCCCAATGACATGAGTTTATCTATATAGCAAACCTCCACATGTACCCCGGAACCTAAAATAATCGTTTTTTGGGGGTTTTTTTTCAAGCTTCTACCCCTTTGGCCAACATCTCATTTCCTCCTCTCCTCATCCCCTGGTGAACATCATTCTATTCTCTGCTGCTATGAGTTTGACTTGTTTAGATTCCACATATAAGCGAGATCATACAGTATCTGTCTTTCTCCATCTTGCTTCTTTCACATAACATAATGTTCATTCTATTGAATTCTCTCATAGTAGTTTGTGTGTTTTTCTTCATTGAATTTATCAAAGTATATTATTATGTATTGTTTTATTTCATTTTGTGCCTCTATATCAGAAAACCTGAAATTGAGTAATCATAAAGAACAGAAATTTATTTCATACAGTCTTGGATGCTGGGAAGTTTAAGGTTGAGGGACCTGAATCTAGCAAGGGCTTTCTTGATCCATCATCCCTTGTTGGAAGCCACAAAGTTAAAGGTGCACGTATGAGAATAGGGTTGGGGAGGGCAGTCTCATCCTTTATTAGAAACCTACTTCAATGATAACCAACCCCCTTTCGCAATAGGACAATCAATCCGTTTATGAGGGCAAAGTCCTCATTACCTAATCATCTGTTAAATGTCCCACTGCTCATTGTCATTACATTGGGGATTAAATTTCCAACACATGAACTTTGGGAGATACATTGAAACCACAGGATGTATATTTTGTAAGGTTCATGTCTGTCTGTCTGTTTTCCCCTTTGAAGGATGAACTCCATAATGGCAGAAACTGTTTCCATATTCCCAACTCCTAGCAGAGTGCCTGATGCAATTCTGTTAATCAATATTGAATAAATATATGAATGTAGATGTAAGACTTAATTTAAAAATACTCCTAGAAGGCATAAACAACTTCATTTAAGTTGACACAAAGATCTAAATAACTGGCATTTATTCTCTCCTGAAAATACATTTGAATGGGTGAGGAGAGTGCACCAGAAACATAGGTGACTGAGAGGAGGAGGAAAAGGTGACAAATGGGGCAGTAGAAGCCAGATACAATACAAGCTAGGCCTCTGTCCCACCAGGCCATGGCCACCAGCCTGCCCTGATTGACTGAGCCTCTAGATGGGCTACCATCTCACAAGGTGTCATCTTTTCATTTGTGAATCTATTTCAACTGAGCAGACAATACAGATGTTAAAGCCTGAGAGTTGAAGGTTTCAAAATTTGTTTTCATAAAACTGTCAGCTAAATTGCTTCACTTTTCTCTTCTGAGGCTTATAAACTGTCAAGACTGACAAGCGTGCTGCCTTCCATCTTTGAAATGGACATATATAGTTGGGGGAAAGTATACTGAATATGTTTACACAGGTGACATCTTTTCTTAAGCCAAAGTAAATAGCCATCAATGAGTTCTTATTGACAGCCTTCTCTCCCTGAGCCGCAAGCACACAGTGGAACTTCCTGGCACAGTTATCGCACATTCAGTCACTTAACGATGACATGTGAGGGTGGGGCATGTACCACCCCTGCCCGGATTTGTGCTTGCAAAAAGGTTTTGCTTTCTTACAGAAAGGTTGATGTTTTCCATTTTTAAGGCTTGCTATTTTTAAGTTATTTTTTTCCTAGACCTGTTATTTTTTTTTTCTTCAACTTTTATTTTAAGTTCTGGGGTACATGTGCAGGATATGCAAGTTTGCTACATAGGTAAACATTTGCCATGGTGGTTTGCTGCAAAGATCAACCCAGGCCTGTGATATTTTACTGAAGCATTTTAGGCTTTAAGAAAATAGTCTTGTTATAGAACTGAACTGCTTGGAGAGAGTGGTAATAAGCTTGGTGAACTTTGGATTTAGGGACTAACATATATTGAGTCTTTATTATGTCCCGAGCACTTTATATGTATCATCTCATTTACCCTTCAAAAGTGCCCTAGAGACAGATATTTTGGAGTTTAAAAAATAAAGTTCATAGAGGTTTCTGACCCAATATTACAGATCCAGCAAGTAGCAAAGAATCATTCAAACCCAAGTCTATCTAACTGTAAACCTCAGGGACTTTTCATTGTACTACACTACTTCTTAGATATATGAACAATGAAGAATTATACCTATAAAAATTAAAAGAATATCAATTATACCACACAGCTATTTTTGTCTAAAACACATCTGTTCTTCTCATCTCATAGAATTAATCAATTTAGAATTATGTCAATATTTTATTTCCATTTTAATCACTGTACAAATGTAGAAACACAGGTAGCATCAAGGTATTGAGGAAAGCCATACTGAAAGATGATTTGAGGTTAAGACTATTGTCATTTACCTCTTAGTATCCCCAATACCAAGCATATGTCCCGACTCACAATAAAGGTTTAACAATATTTGAGTGAGAAAGAAAAACATTTGTGATCTAAGAACTATTCTTAGTAGCAGGAACCCTTGAAACCTTAGAGAATTTGGTCTCCATTCTGCTGAGAGAGGGATCGTTGCACTTCTGCCATTCTGCTCATTGTCACAGTGGTATGCCTGGGTCCCTAGATACCTACCAGATATTGAAATGTAAAGACTTTACAGATAGTCATCAGCCAAAGTAGAATAGAGGGGAAGGTTACTGAATTTGAGGAGGTAAAGAATCTTTGAGGGAAAACATGTCTCATATGTAATACATGCTCAAAAAATGACTACCAGATACATAAAAAGAGAGAGGATTATGGATTCTGCAGATGGCCTGAGAATGATGGGAATTCATTCCAGAAAAAAATCCTGAAAAGGGTAGACTTTGAAATAAGAATTACTAAGGAAAGAAAAAATTATGGCCAAGAGAATATGGGTAGCCTTCAGCATACCTTCATTCCTTGAAGACTATGTTGATTTGTTTACTCACAAGACATTGGGACTGTAAGCCAGACGCCATAGTTATTCCTGTTATAATGCGGTAGGGGAGAATTTTAAGTAAAAAAGCAAGCCATTTTAGTGTTATTATTCAGGCATACTCACTTAAAGTGACTATTAACATATGTATACACTATATAACGAGTGAATCTATATGTCTGATTAATTTACTCCTCACAACATTATAAGATAGGCACTATTATCATTCCTATTTTACAGAGGAGGAAAAAGAGGCTGAGAGAGGTTAAGTAATTTACCCGGAGTCACACAGAGTAAGTGATAGAATTGGGATTCTAAACTGGGATAAGAAAGACTCTTTGGGACTTCTCATGTGAACCTGTCTTTAAAGCTCCTTTGTAAATGTTGGATATTTTCTCCTTCCCATATCCAATGAAGTATGGTTATCAACTGTAAAATTCAATAAGAAATAAAAGGTTTAACCTCGTCCTGTATTCCACCAGATGGTTTCTCTTCCTTGTACCAGGTCCATAAATGAAAACCTAGAGCTAGCAAGTGAATAGATGCATGATACTATTAAAGGTTGTCACATTGATATTTAACACATTCATATCCAATCTATGACTATTATATGAGCTATATATATTAGTTTTATAATGAAAAAATTTAAAAATTAATAAACAAAATGGAAGGACAAATTCTTTGAAAACCACAAACTACCCAAAGGTGATTAAGATGAAATAGACAATCTGAATAGTCCTATACCTTAAAAAAAATTAAACTCATAATTAGAAGATCCTCCAAAAAGAAATCTCAAGGCCCAGATAGCTTCACTGAAGAATTCTACTAAACATTTAAATAAACATTGACACCAATTGTACAAAGTCTCTTCAAGGAAACAGATGAGACAGGAACACTTCTCAACTCTTTCTACAAGACCAGTGTTACCCTGATACCAAAACTGCACAAAGATGGCACAGGAGAAGAAAACTAAAGAGCAATATTTCTCATGAACTTAGATGTAAAATTCCTTCAACAAAATACTAGCAAACTGAATGCTGCATCATATAAAAATGATGATACACCATAACCAAGTGCCATTTATTCCAGTTTTGCAAGGATAGGTCAACTTCAGAAAATCAATTAATGTAATGCATCATATCGATAGAATATAAAGCAAAAACTACATGATCATTTCAATAGATTCAGAAAAAATACTTTTATCAAAATCCATTACCCTTTCATGATAAAAAGTCCTCATCAAACTAGGAATAGAGGGGAACTTCCTCAACCTGATAAAGAGTATTTACCAAATCCCTATAGGCAACAACATCATACTTAATAGTTAAATACCGGCTGCTTTTCCTCTGAGATCAGAATCAAGACAAGGATGTCCTTCTTATTCATCAGACTATTGAAAGTTTTGTCCTTGAAATAAAGCCAGAAAATGAAATAACAGGTACACAGATCAGAACTGAACATGGTGGCATGAGCATGTAATCCCAACTACTTGTGAGACTAGGGCAGGAGGATCCCTTAAGCCCAGGAGCTCATGCCCAGCCTGGGCAACATAGCGAGAGACCCTATGTCATCAAAAAATATAGAAATTGGAAAGGATTAAATAAACCTTTCCCTATTTGACGATGACAAGAAAATCTTAAGGAATCTAAACACACACATATGCACACACACGCACACACCCCTTCTGAAAACCAAAAAGTGAGTTCAGCTATATATCACAGTATAAAATATTGATGCACGAAAAAACTCATTTGAAGAACTATGTACTAACAATAAACATGTTAAAACTAAAATTAAAATATAACACCCTTTGTAATCAATCCAAATAAAATAGCATACTTAGGTATAAATTTAAGAAACTGCATATGATCTGTATGCTACAAATTGCAAAATGCTGATGAAATAATTTGAATATCTAAAGAAATAAAGAGGCTTACTATATTCATCGATTGGAAGGCTCAACACCATTGTCAATTCCCCCAAAATTGACCGATAAGATTTTAATGTAATCCCTTTCGAAATCCCAGCAAGGATTTTGGAGATATAAACAAGGTTTTTCTTAAATGTATACAAAAATTCACAGGCCCTAGAATAGCTATAACAGTATTAAAAAAGAAGAATCAAGTGGGATATTAAGGCCTATTATATATCAGTAATATTAAAAGCAGTGTGATATTGGCAGAGAAATTGACACATAGATCGACTGAATCGAATAGAGGACCCAGAAATAGACCCACACAAATATGCCGAACTGAGTTTTGAAAAAAAGACAAAAGAAATTTAATGGAGGAAAGATATAGCCTTTTCAACAAATGTTTCTGGAGTAATTGGACAAGAAAAAGAAGAAAGAAAAAAGAGGAGGAGGAAGGAAGAGGCAGGTGAAGGAGTAAATAGAGAGGAGAAGGTGAATGGAGTAGGAGAGAGGAGAATCATTGGGGAGTAATAGGAGGAACAAGGAGGAGGAAGGAGAAGGGAGAAGAAGGAGCAGAAGAAGATTCCCCTAAACCTCATATCTTATACAGAAATAAACAAATTAACTTAAAATAGATCACGAGCTTAAATGTAAAGCATAAAACTCTAAAACATTTAGGAAATAAATAGGATAAACTGTCATTACTTACAATTAGGCAAAGAGTTCTTATGTTGACACCATAAACAAAAACAATATTCATAAAATAATTATAAATTGGACTTTAACTTAAAACTCTCGCTCTGTGAAAGATCCTCTTTATAGAATGCAAAGACACTGTACAGAGTGGGAGAAACATTTACATATCCAACAACAGGATTTGTATCTAGAATATATAAAGAATTTTAAAAATTCAACAAGAAAGCAATGTAATTTGAAAATGGGCTAAATATATGCATAGAGAGTTCACCAAAGAAGATATACAGATGGCAAATAAACACAGAACAAGACGTTCAACATCAATAGCCATTAGGGAAATGCAAATTAAAACCACAATGAGAAATCATTAAACATCTATCAGAATAGCTAAAATTAAAAATAATGAAAACAACAAATGCTAACTAGCATGCAGGTATACTGGTTCAGTGATACATTGTTGGTGGGGAAGTAACATGGTACAGCCACTCTGGAAAATAATTTGGCAATTTCTTATAAAACTACATATGTGGCTGGGTGTGGAGGCTCACACCTATAATCCTAGGACTTTGGGAGGCCAAGGTGGGCAGATCACCTGAGGTCTGGAGTTCGAGACCAGCCTGACCAACATGTCAAAACCCCATCTCCACTAAAAATACAAAATTAGCCGGGCATGGTGGCACTCACCTGTATTCCCAGCTACTCAGGAGGCTGAGGCAGGAGAACAGCTTGAAACTGGGAGGTGGAGGTTATGGTGAGCCGAGATCATGGCATTGCACTCCAGTCTGGGCAACAAGACTGAAACTCTGTCTCAAAAAAAAAAAAAAAAAAATTTCAAGCAACTTATTTATAATGGGCAAATTATTTATTTAATCAATTAAATAATAGGCAAATTAATTATTTATAATAGGCAAAAACTAGAACAGCTCAGGTGTCCTTCAAATGGGGAATGGTTAAACAATTGTTGTATATCTATATCATGAAATACCACTGAGCAATACAAAAGAACAAATTTGATACATTCAACAATTGGATGATCTTTAGGGAATTGTGCTAAGCGTAAAATCCAATGCTGAAAGGTTACCCTACTGTGTGATTTAATTTGCATAGAATTTTCAAATTGACGAAATTATAGAAATGGTGAACAGATTTTTGGTTGTCAGAAGTTGAGGACGTAGAATATATAGGGATATTGGCAAGGCTATAAAAGGCCAACATGAGGGATCCTTATGGGAATGAAAGTGTTCCATATCTTGACTGTGGTTATAGATGCATAAACCTAAAGATATGATAAGTTGCATTGGATCAAGTATGCATATATACACAAATAAGTAGAAATAAAACTGGAAAATCTGAGTAATTGTATCTTGTGAATGGCATCATGTCCGTATATTGGTTAGGATATTGTAATATAGTTTAATAGGATTTCGCCACTGAAGGGTACCAGGTATAGGCTAACACAGGATCTCCCTGGATTGTTTTTTACCAGTGGATGTAAATCTCCAATTATCTGAAAATTAAAAGCTTAATTAAAAAAGCAAAAGTTTGTAAACAATAAAGTAAAATATTTATTTTTTAACTTTTAAGTTCAGGGGTACATGTGCAAGTTTGTTTTATAGGTAAGTTGTGAGTCACAGGGGTCTGGTATACAGATAATTTTATCACCTAGGTTGTAGGCATAGTACTCAATAGGTAGTATTTTGATCCTAACCTTCCTCTCACCCTCCATCCTCAAGTAGGCCTTGGTTTCTGTTTTCCCCTTCCTTGTGTCCATATGTACTCAATGATTAGCTTCCACTTACAAGTGAGAATACGCAGTATTTGTTTTTCTATTCCTGCATTAGTTTGTTTAGGATAATGGCCTCCAGACCTGTCTATGTTGCAGCAAAGAACATGATATTATTCTTTTTTTCTGGCTATGTAGTATGCAATGGTGTATGTGTACCACATTTTTTTTTTCATTCAGTCCACCACTGATGGGCATTTAGGTTGATTCCACATCTTTGCTATTATGAATAGTGCTGTAATGAACATTTGAATGCATGTGTCTTTAGGGTAGAATGATTTATATTCCTTTGGGTATATACCCAATAATGGGATTGTTGGGTCGAATCGTAATTCTTTTCTAAGTTCTTTGAGAAATCGCCAAACTGCTTTCCACAGTGGCTTAACTCATTCACATTCCCACAAGCACTGCACAAGCATCCCCTTTTCTCCACAATCTCGCCAGCATCTGTTATTTTGTGAATTTTTTATAATAGTCTTTCTGACTTGTGTGAGATGGTACATCACTGTGTTTTTGAGTTGCATTTCTCTAATCATTAGTGAGGTTGTGCATTTAGAAAATAAAATATTTTAAAAGCTCATTTGAAGGAGCTGCCATTTTATATTCAACAACCTTATGTTTTTGGTTTAAAACCTTCCAACATATTTTTGAAATCATAGTTTTACTACAGGTAATTTAAGGCATCAATAACAAAAGCTAAGATTTATTGTTATTATGACTAAAACATTGTTAAGCACTTTATGAATATCATGTTATTGAATTGAATTCTTACATCTTACTTAATGCCAGCGAGATTGATACTATTACTATCATATTTTACAGATAACAGGCTATAGATTTAGTGGCTAAGATATATTTGAACCCAAGTCTGTATGATTCCAAGGCTTAAACACTTCAAGTACTGTATATAGCCAGTATACTAAAGTACTTCCCAACATAGAATGAGGGTGAGTTTCATATTATAGGCTTCTGAGACCTGATAGCAAAGAAAGTTGGGGTCACCTAAAGCATAATATAATCTTACTGTAATTACCCTTGTGAATAAATTAATACAGTAAGCAGCAATTCACTGGGATGTCTCTAGTAATTATCTCCTATTGTGATGACTATTCTAAGACATTTCTGCAAATAAACATACCATCTCTTATAGCCATGTCACAATTTATGAGAGTCCAGTCCACAGCTCTGAAAACAAATACTCTGAAAGAGCATGTGACTTTAAGACTGCTGACTTGAGAGACACAAAAGGTAATCTTAAGTAAATACTAAGAGGAAGAGCAGTCTCAAATATTGAACTCCCTCAGGTCCTCATTCTGACCTGTATAAAAAGGATACAGCCCTCCAAATCCAGTCATTCTCAGTTGCCTCAGTATAAGAGGTACAGATGGTCTCTCCACTATGATCCAGTGTTATTAACAGTTTCTCTATTAATAAGTTGGTCTTGTTAAAAGGCACATAGCTAGGTCTGTTTGTGGATGAAGGTCAGAAGTCAGGAGTACTTCTGTTATTTCTCTTTGATCAGGCTGGAGGATGCTTTCTGCAGTTGCAGTTGTCTGGGGAAGTTCGCTAGGCTTGACGATCTGGTTTGATTTGAATAATTTATTAATAATTTGGGAAAAGTCTAATTAAATTTGTGTATAATTCTAAAGTTAGCACAGCTACAGGGACCTGATGGAATATAAGTACAAGTGGAAACACTTCAAAAGATCCTGAGCCTGAATTTCCCCAGCCCCACTTTCCCTCTAATATGCGCACTTACATGCTCTCTCTCTCTCTCTTCTCTTGTATTCTCATTCTGTTCACTCATTTGTTTCTGTCTCTCTGACTATCTCTGTATCTTTTTCTCTTCACACACACACACACACACACACACACACACACACACACACACACAACCATGGCTACCGCTACTACCATTACCACTACTGATCAGAGTTGGCAAGTGGGTATAACCCTCTTGGGAGAAGAAGAGTCGCCCACCATCATTCCTCTGGAAACTAACTCAGAGAGCTATTCATGCTCTCATAGTCACCTACTCACTCTTGCTTTCTGGACTCACTCTTGTTTTCTGGACTCATGTTCCTTTTTTGCTTCTTAATCCAGAAATCATAAGCTGTCAGGATTAGAAAGTACCTTAGAGATCTGACTCTCTCAGTTTATAGAAGAGGAAACCAAGAGAGCAGGGTCATGAGGGACTTGCCCATGGGCACAGAGTTAGTTAGTGGCAGAGCCAGGCCTAGAATCCAGGTAGCAAGGTATGAATATGAGGAGTAAGAAAGAAAAGAACATAGAGTGGCTTTTCTCCTGATGTACTTCATTCAAAAGTCTTTTGCTGGCCCCTACAGTGATCATGCCTCTGCCTCTGCCCCATTATTTGCTCTGTCCCCAAGATCTGTGGTGTTTACTAGAATTCAGTATACATAACTAGGAATTGACTGTGTTGGTGGTGGCAGTGGTACTGGCAGTTTGAAATTGTTGATGCTGCCTTTTAAATCACTTGGTCCTCAAATCTATTTCTTTCTGATGTTTCAAAATAGAATCCAAACCCACGGATCCCAGGCTAATAAGTAAGGTTGAATTTTCTTAACTGGTTCCTTCCAGTCTATGTATCCGTAAAAATCTGAGAGCTCTCAGTTTTAAATAAGGCCTCTAGGACAAGTTAGCAACATATGTGTCTACCTCTGCAATTCCTTTCTGGTAAACTACCAAGACCCAATGAGAACTTAAATGCCAGTTCAAGTATGCTCATCCATGCTGTATGATGTGCTTGTCCTAATCAACACAAACATACACAGTCACCTTGCTTTTCTTGGGGTGACTTGCTACAAGTGACTTGATACTTGGGATGACAGATGCATTTATCATGCCTTTTCCTTTCTCTTTCCCTCCATTGCAAATCTGAGAAATAACTGTCTGATTGTAAGCAAATAGATCAATTAAGAAATTCAATCTGAATGCAAACTTTGGCTCTTCATTCAATCTCTTCTTTTCACCAAGGAAAGCTCCTAGAATGTGCCTTTTTAGGATCAGTTCTCCAGAATACACACTATTCAGTAAGGTAGGTCATAATAATAATAGCAGTTATCACAAGGAGTACTTACCATGTGCCTGACACTGTGTTAAACCTGGTTAACTCAGTTAATTTCCATAAAGAAGGTTCTACTATTAAAACCTCTATGGAAATGGGGACATTGAGACCCCCAAAATTAAGAACGTTGCCCAAGGCCACGTAATTAATAAGTGGAAGTATCAAGATTTGAACCCAGGTTTGTCAGCTTCTAAAATAGTAATCTGTACTTTTAAGCAGTATGCTACACCACTTTAAAGTCTTGGTGGACTTTTGTGAATGGCGACAGGATCAAAGAAATACAGTTAATGGAGAATTACCACTTAAAGCCATAAACGCTCTTTCCTCTATGCCCAATTTACTACCAAAAAGTAGGCCTAAGGGAAATTCCCACTTAATACACATAGAAAAATCATAATAAAAACTAGTTTTAATTTTGAGTATCTATAAATAAAATTGAACCACAGTGAGGTTTTTAAAAATCTTTAAAATGGTTATTATTGCCCAGTTTTCTTAATAATGAGACCGAGTAGTGAGATTAAAGTTATTTAAACCTGAATAAGATTTTTTCTGTACACATTTCTTACTTGCTGAAGCAGTCAAATTTTATAAGGCAGTAGCTAAAAGCATACTAAACGAAAACTATAAATATTAAAATGTAAAACTATTATGGCAACAGTACAAACTTTTCTCTATGAACCGCTTGCCTTTAAAATCTGTACCAACTGAATTTTCCTACTAAATTTTATTTTAAGAAAAAGTCAAATTCCATTCCATATGAATACAAGTCTTACAGTAACATCCTGTCTCTCACAGTTAATTGCTACTTGTCTCTTTGGATATAATCATTTGCATAACTTGATTCTTTTCAATAACAAAGAAGGATTATATAATCCTGGAGAAGCAAACATCATAAAAATTAAATTTACAGGAAATTAAAGGAATAAATGTTCCATGGTAACAGATCTATTAATATCTACCAAAAGATTAAATTATTTAATCTTAAAGTCTATGCAGTAACAGACAATCACTTGAGCCTACATTACTCTCCAAATATCATCCAAAATTAAAATTTTAGATCTCATTTTGAAATTACAGTGTTGAAAAGAAGATCAGTAGTACCAGCCATAAGATAATGTTTATAATAAGCAAAAGCAGAGGGTAGAAAGCAGAAATATCAGTGTAATTTTGACACAGTAAAGTACAAAGGTAAAATGGAAGCTACAGTCCACTTAAATGAAAGTTGGGCTATGTTAATACATGACCTCCTTATCTATCTATTATGTTGCCTTTGCCCTCCGCACTTCTGAGACTGAAATCCTGCACCCAATGGCCAAAATCTCCCTTGGTCCACCACTCTCTTCAGTGATTGAGACTGTCCCAGATGTTTTGCCAAGACAGCACTGAGGAGTGCCATGACTGTGTGACTGCTGCCAGCCTGCTCCTAAGGAAATTCTTGGGGATGATGGCCGTCATTTCGCTGTACCCCTGGCGAAACTCACCACCAAGTCACCACACACTGTGCTCCTAGGTCCATTGCTAAACCAGAATCGGCAGACATTTTTCTCTCTGCATTATCCATCCAACTCCCACCTGTGACATCACCTAGGTATGATGTTTCTGTGAAGAATCACTTGCTTTCAAGTCACAAAATCTGGCTAATTTATATAAATTTGGGCAAACAATAGGGAAAATATATCGCTTAAAAATTAGTTTGTTTATAGTATTTTACAAAGCCTCTTCATCCCCATAGCCTAAAACCAGACCAGGATAACAAAACTGTCCAAGCAAAATCAGATGAGTATTGCAGTGCTCTAGACTATAAGGTACATGAAGGAAGAAACTGTACTAATTTTGCCGATTTTGCTAGAGCCTAGCATTGCAAGTTCTAGATAATTGGAATAAAGCTTCAGAAAAATAAATACATGAAGAAATTATACCTAAACTCCCCAGGTTTTTAAAGCACAGAAACGTTAGAATTGTGTATCTTAACATAGGAAGACTTAGAGCATAGTGGTTCAGAGTGCAGGCTTTGAAGTAGAAAAGACTTGAACGATGTTACAGCAAGTCACTTAAACTAGTAACCTTACGGAAGCCACTTAAACTCTCTGACCCTTTGTTTTCTACATACAGTGGGAATAACAGGAGTATATGCATTACAAGGTTACTGACAGGATTAAGTGAGATACTATATGTAAACTTCTCGGCATAGTGCCTGATACAGAAACTGTTGGCATTATTATTCAATATTATCATTATTACTATTGATTTGTAGTGCCAACATATGATTTAGGATACAGGTGCCAAAGTCATGAAATTCCTTTCAAAAACTGTACAGATGAGATTAAAATAGCCATTCCTTTTCTACTTTATATAAACCGCCATTCATGGAAACTCATTAAGTCCAATTGCCATTCATTTGTACAGATATATCCTTTTGCTTCTGTGATGATGAATATAAAAGCTTTATACATATTCACATGATTATTTTGCTATTATTTGCCCTGTTTGCTTTCTTGGGCCTGAACATATATGCTTTGGGGAAAACAGCAGAATGCGTTCCTGTAACTCTCTGAGGAAATGGATTAATCGTGAAATATCAACATGTAAAAGATACAGCTGAGACTCATGTATGTAAGTTTCATTGATTTGAATAGAAAATGGATCTCAAAGCCATGTCTGCATGGGCCACAGAAAGTATTATATTTCTAACAAGAAGAAATTATTTGGCCTCTTTTCACATAGCCATTATTTTTCTTTTCAAACAAAGCTACGGATTGACTATAGCTTCAATTTGTCATTTTAAATGCATCAGTTATTGGGTAAAATCACAAAATATCAGAGATATTAGGAAGAATATTATTCCACAATTTTTTAATTTCCCTGAGGAGGGATTATATCTCTAGGCCTCTTGCCCCATCACTTACTCCTCTCCCATTGGGTACAGTGAGTTACCGGGTGGATGGGTTTTAGCCATTGGACTAAAATTATGTTCGTGGGAAAATAATCTAAATCAGTAATCATTCTCCTTCTTTCTTCACATTGAACTAGTGTGAGGCAGCAACTCTGGGTAACTTGTATGCTCTGAAGACTCAAATTTACCCTCGGGTGCACAGTTCCACGATTGTGGGGGAGTGGAGAAAAGTAAGCCACTGCCTCAAGTATAACTTAGTGATATATGTCATGACTTGATATTCTGACCATGATGTTTATTATTTAATTGGTGAATAATATGTGTTTTTTTTTTTGTTTCAGCTAGACATCTGGAACCTTTCTTCTTCAAGTGAGACTCAGTCTGATTTCTTCTCCATGTGTAGGACAAAGTATGCAACATTCATATAAGATGCAGAGGGAAGTAGCTAGTGTGATGAAGAGCATGGGCTTTAGAGGAAGACAGAGCCAGATTTAAACCCTGCTCTGCAACTTTCTACCCTTTTGAATTAGGACAAACTCCTCTTGGCTTCAGTTCCCTTATTTGTTAAAATAAGGATAATAATATTAACTCGACATTTTTGCAAACCTAAAAGTGCTTATGAATGTCTGGTACCTGGTCAACTCTCAATAAATGCTGCTTTCATAGGAATATGTATTAATTTTTGTCACCACATCATCATCAAAACATTATTTTAGAATATGCCCTCTGTAGGTTCTCATGCCCCCCATCCATGACTCAAGCACACGCCTGATGCCTTGTGCAAACCCAGGTAAATAGTCCAGCTCTGAAGTGGTGCAGAATCCAGTGCCTGTAGGCAATACGATGTCCCTTCTCCAGAATTTTTTTATGCTCTTTCAGGAAAATGAAAGTAAACATATTGTGGCTCTACATGATTTCAGAGGTCTTTGGCTCCACATGGGTAATGTCTTCAGAGATAAAATTTAGGAAAAGGAGAAACATCTTAAAAGTTGGTATCTGTGTCTTACCAAGGATGGCTCTGTCCGACTCCAGAGGCCACACTCCTAAATGCCATATTGCCACTTCCTGGTTTATTTCCAGAAAGAATAGCTCCTGATTTTTAAAATATGTTATAGGAAAGATTTTTCTGTTTTCAAAGGGTGGTAAGATCTCAGTTCTCCAAAGACGAGTTGTATGTAAGCCTTGCTCTACTATAATAAGCACGCATATTTAAAGTTATGCAAATAGAACAAAATCATATTTAAGATCAAAGGAGTAGCCTCTGAATAATCATCATCAAATGGACAAAAGCAAGAAGTGCCAGAGACTCAAAGATACCAACTAATACATGATTAATCAATGTACTACACTGTATAAATAGTATTCTATTGGCTGCTGATTTATATAAAACATCTGCCTAAGACTTTTACATGCAAAGTAAAGAAAGAAGGAAATATTAGAGAATCAAGTAAAGAAGCAAATGGGAATTATAGTGGCATTCATTTGTTGTACCTCCCTATGGATAGATAAATTAAAATAAGAGCTCACATCACAGTCTTTTCTTAAATAAAAAAAATAAGTCATACAGCATTACTGGGGTCATTACACCATCTAGACTGTAACCAAAACTATATTTTCAAGTCTAAAACAATGATTATGAGCCATTAATAAAATATTAGATGACAGGATAGCATGCTTTATGAGGTGGGAAAACAGTGTATCACTGTTGGAAACTCGTAATAGCAGAAGCAGCAAATATCAAAAAGAAGATAGCCAACAATAGAGATAAGGACAAATCTGCTTGGCACTGGTTAGGGGTGGAGCAATCGTTGGACCTTCTGCACCTCATTAATATCACCATAGCTATGAGAAGCAGGTAAATGCATAGTAGGGCCTAAATACAATGCCTCAGAAAACTTCGCATCTCTGTGGGCACCACTGAGCTAAATTAGAATAAAGAATAAACTTTAACCAATATCTTCTGCACAAGCAACACAACAAAAAAAGGTGCAGCATAGAAATCGCCAAACAATATCTCTTCAATGAAAGTCAAGGGGCAGAACTATGAAAAGTTCTGAGGAGAAAGGAAAAGCAACTAAGAAAGCACATAAAATAATTATGGACTTGAATAATATTCATAAGAAGAGCCAACATGTATTATTTCCTAGGTGCTAAACACACCATTAAATGTTTTATTACAGAATATTTTTTGATGCAGCAATCCTGAAAGTGAAATCATATTAATATTATTATACACATTTTACAGAAGAAGAAACTGAATTTTAGTGAAGTTAAGTAACTTACGCCTAGCTCTGCCTGACTCTAGAGTTTACAATCTTAAATGTTACGTAGTCTCTTCTCAGTGTCTTCCCCAGGAGTAATGTTTGATTTTTAAAATAGATTTTGAATCATTAAAACTCTGAATATTTAAATTAGAAGACCCAGGGCATATCCTGTGAGAGTGGTTCTAATAAGGGCCTCTTATTTTTGTCCCAGTGCTTATTGAGAAGGTGAAAGATTTTTATTAGGCAATATATTTGACCTAACTGTGTGACTTTTCAGAAGGATGACTTTGACATTTCAAAGTGAGATGGAGCATTAGAAGGCTACATATATTTGCTGTAAAAAAAAGAAAGCAATTTATGATGCTGCAAAAGAACAGAATTTTTTTTTCCCAGGAAGAAAAGCCTCATTCTCTGAAAATCACCTGAATAGATTACATATTTGAAATGCTGAGAAAAATGAACAGATATGACAATAGTTGCTAACTCTAAATTTTGTAAGTACCTCTCAATAAATAATCTACACAAATGCTCACGATCCCAGTTACACGCAGAAATACCCACCCACACACACACACAGAGAGAGAGAGAGAGAGGGAGATGCACACACACAATTTAACTTTTAGTCACATAAGGATGGACAGGCAATTCTTCCTGTACGGGTCTAAACCAGAGCTTGGCTGGAAGTGAACTGAGTCAGGGATAACACAGTCTTATTGAAAACACGGAGAGGTCCTAGCAAAAATAATCTGCAATATAATCCTAGGGGAAATAAAGTACTATTAAAATAGGCAATAGTCAAAGATTCAACAAAACAAACTTTTAACTTCAGTCAGACAAGTCTATAAACAACTGATAGGGGTTAGGATTTGAAAAGTGCACTTAAGACAAAGACTCCAATCTCAGGAAGGATTCTAAGAGAGCAAGCTGGGGTGTTGTTCCCCAGGATCCCACTTTTAGAGGCTTAAAACATCAACTTGAAACCCAGGCAAGGTTTTTACAATGGCTTGGGTGAGCAATTTTGAAACTATCTTCTGTATATTCCAGGCTTGTGAAAATAAATAAATATATTGAGGATGATGGGAGCTAAATTTCCCACTATTGGGGAACTTACAAATATAGAAACAGTGCATCCTGATATCAGGCCCCAAGAGAGGTGTTCTTAGAATCTCGGAGCATAAGAAAGAGCTAATCATGGGCGTAGACAGCAGTGCAAAGAAAAAGCAAGTTTATTAAGAAAGTAAAGTGGTGAAAGAACAGCGACTCCATAGACAGAGTAGGACGTTCCGGAAAGTAAGAGGAGAAAGGTGTCCACCCTAGGTAAAATGCTTGTATATATATAGGATAAAAATAGATCTTGGTGAGATGTGCTCTGCTATAAGGGTTGGTGATAAAGGATTAATTTTTTAATTAATTACCATATTTTGCAAGAATCGATATTATTATCTTTAAAGCAAAATTAGGAATGTCCTTGTTTTCCAGATTTTGGGATATCTGAACACTCCCAAGTCTGGGTCTGTTTCAGTAAACATCATTAATTTTTTCCCTTAATCATAAACATCTAGAGGTGAGGAATGCCTAATGTTCTGGGAATGCAGTCCAGCAAGTCTCGGCCTCATTTTTCTAGCCCTCACTCAAAATGGAGTTCCTCTGGTTCGAACACTTCTGACATATCATGCCTCGGTATCCACAGAAGATGGGTTTCAGACACCGAAATCCACGTATGTCCTAGTCTCTGATATAAAGTGGCATAAGCCGGGCGTGGTGGTGGGTGCCTGTAGTCCCAGCTACACGGGAGGCTGAATGGCGTAAACCCGGGAGGCGGAGCTTGCAGTGAGTGGAGGTCGCGCCACTGAACTCCAGCCTGGGCGACAGAGCGAGACTCCGTCTCAAAAAATAAATAAATAAATAAATAAAATGGCATAGTATTTGCATATAACCTATGCGCATCACCCCATACACTTTAAATAATCTCCAGATTAGTTATAATACCTAATACGATGCTATGTAAATGCTATGTAAATAGTTGTTATACTGTATTGTTTAGGGAAGAATGAGAAGGAAAAGTCTACATGTTCAGTACAGATGCAACCATTCTTTCTTTTTTTGAATATTTTTGTTTTATCTGCAGCTGGTTGAATCCACAGATGGGGAAACCATGGATATGAACGGCCAAGTGTGTGTGTGTGTGTGTGTGTATGCGTGTGTGTGTGTGTGTGGGTGGCTGTGGAGAGAGAGAAAGGAGCATAATATAAATAATTGGTGAATCTGGGTAAAGGATATATGAGAGTTTCTTATACCATGCTTGCAAGTTTTCTGTAAAGATTAATTTCCAACAAAACAAATGTTTAAAACAAACAAAAAAATACCTCATGAAAGATCCTTGGGATTCCATCTTGGGGGTTTGAATAGTTTTCAGTATCCAGTGTATGAAGACATTGAATCTAGAATTTAGGTAGGGGCTGAGGCATGCAGTGGATAATAAAGAAACCAAGTTTTTGGCAACAGGGTATAAAATAAAGACTACTCAGCAAGGCACAAGCTAAGAACTCAGTTGACAAACCCATAGTGTAAAGTCAAAAAAGAACCAGCAGCATAGTTAATTCAGTGCTGAGCAGGTAACACCACTAGTATAAGATTTTGTATAGTCCTCCTGCCTACTGACAGGTTTACCATCTAAGATGCTGAACGTATATGTTCGGAAGTGGCCCTGTAAAGTTAAGAAGGCTGCATGGGCTGGGAAACAAGCTCGTTATTACAGTAGATTAGGGGGAAGTATTATGCAGCCGCACAACACAACAGTCTGAATAAGCTAGGACCAGTTGGGACATATACCTTTAAGCTTATTTCTGTAACCCTCCAAGAAAGAAAATTTGGAAAATGTAATCATTGCAGAGGTTTCAAAATCATCACACTTTGCCTCTTGCTAACAAAGCATAAGTCAGTGTATGGGTAGACAGAAACATTTTATTTTTATTTTTATTTTGCTTCATTATCTTTCGTGTTCTTCAGAACCAGAAGGTAAAGAAACTATCTATATTTATACTCATGGTTCTCAATCAGAGCTAAACTATGAACTCACCTGGAAGGCTTTATAAAATAATAATGCCTGTGCCTCACTCCTATAGATTCTATATCATCGGTCTGGGATAGGGACCAAACATGATTTTCTTAATCTCCTCAGGTGATCTAATGTGCATTCAAGGCTGAAAACTGCCAGGCTAGACATTGCTTCTCAATATGTTGTCTCTGGACCACCTCTATCAGAATCATCTGGAGTATTTATTAAAAATGCAAAATCCTGGATCCAAACCCACACTTACTAAATCAGGATTTTGAGGGTGGAACATTTTTAGCAAATTTTCAAGGAATAGATTTCCTCACTGAAAACCACTTTTTTGGATATTTTGTATATACACACACATGCCCTGGTTAGTTCTCCAGGGCATGTGTGTGTATATATATATCTCACATCTCTGTTTCCAGGATGTTACCTCATTGATCCTATGAAACTAGGTCCTCTTCATAATGTGATATATTATGACAGATTAAATATCTTGGGAAAGTTGATCCATTATGTAAGGATAATGCAAGGCTTTCATTCTGATCTTCACAGAGAAGTGAGACACTTGAATATTACTTTGCTTAGAATTCTATTAGAAGTCAAATATTATGGAAGGCTTGGAAAACATTGAAGCACAGCATTTCATCAGCAGGACTGCTGTCACCTGGTTATAACGACAAAGAATTTGTCACCCTTGAGATATACCTTACACCTTCTATCAAAGAACAATTTCATGAAATGATAATGGCTAATTTCCTAACATGCTGATAGTAAATAATGCAAGTAAGAGAATTACACATGAGCTGATGAAGTCCATGATCTGTGCGGTAAAGGATAGAGAAGTAAGATACAGTGTTCTGAATCCTGCAAGTCAAAAAGAAATGATAGAAACAGTGAAGATGATTTTATGGAGAATAAAAAAATACTTCTTGGTTTTAGCATTCAATCCATTAATTGTGCATAAAGATAGATAGCCATATCATATTGCTCAAGACATTCATTTGTTGTACCTAAAAACTCACATCAGAGTCCTCAAAAAAAAAAAAAAGGAGTCCTACAGAATCGCTGGGTCATTATAACACCTAAATTTTAACCAAAACTACATTTTCAGGTCTGAAACAGTGATTCTGAGCCATTAATGAAAGATGAGATGACAGGATAATATACTTTATAAAGTGGGAAAAGAACATATCACATTTTTGGGAACTTCTACAAAATGAAATCAGTTAAATAAGTTCTGGCATTGAGCCAGAGAACTACTGCTACAGGGATACCTATGCTATGCCAAATGTCTTGTCCTCCTTAGTTCTGTGGGTAAAAATTCCACAAACTGTGTGATGAGAACATACTGAGATTAACTGTCTTTCCTATTACCAAGCAATCATTCTCTCTGCTGAATTTGGCTACATTAATGTGTCCTAAGAAACCAATTCTTTTAACTCATTAATATACTAAAGAGTTAAGCAGCATATAAAGATATTAACATTCTCCCCACATGTTTGAGATCTGTATAACTGCATCTGGGAATTGTCACAAGAAAAAAGAACAAGTTTGCAATAATTAGATTTCTATTACTGCAGCTTTTCTCATTTTTAAGCTTTGTGGGTACATGGTAGGTGTATATATTTATGGGGTACACGAGATATTTTGACACAGGTATGCAATGCATAACAATCACAACAGAGAAAATGGGGTATACATCCCCTCAAGCATTTATCCTTTGTGTTGTAAATATTCCAGTTACACTTTTTTAGATCTTTTCCAATGTGCAAATAAGTTATTTTGTCTATAGTTCCCCTGTTGTGCTATCAAATAATAGATCTTATTCATTCTTTCTATTTTTTTTTAATACCCATTAACCATCCCCACCTCCCCACCCACCACCCCCTCAACTACCCTTCCCAGCCTCTGGTAACCATCCTTCTACTCTGGCTCCATGTGTTCAATTATTTTAATTTTTGGATCCCACAAATAATTGAGAACATGTGATGTTTGTCTTTCTGTGCCTGAATATTTCACTCAAGATAATGACGTTCAGTTCCATCCACGTTGTTGCAAATGACAGTCTCATTCTTTGTCTGGCTGAATTATATTCCATTGTGTATATGCACCACATTTTCTTTATCCATTCATCTGTTGATGAACACTTAGGTTGCTTCTAAATCTTAGCTATTGTAAAAAGTGCTGCAACCAACACAGGAGTGCATCTATCTTTTTGATATACTGGAAATAGAACCAGCATACACCCTCAGTATGTCTTTCTTTTTTTCTTTTTTTTTTTTTTTTTTTTTTTTTTGAGATGGAGTCTCACTCTGTCGCCCAGGCTGGAGTGCAGTGGCACGATCTCGGCTCACTGCAAGTTCCGCCTCCCGGATTCACACCATTCTCCTGCCTCAGCCTCCTGAGTAGCTGGGACTACAGGCGCCCGCCACCGCGCCCGGCTAATTTTTTGTATTTTTTAATAGAGACGGAGTTTCACCGTTGTCTCGATCTCCTGACCTTGTGATCCGCCCGCCTCGGCCTCCCAAAGTGCTGAGATTACAGGCGTGAGCCACCGCGCCCGGCCAGTATGTCTTTCTTTTGGAATATAACCACCAGTGATATTGCTGGATCATATGGTAGCTCAATATTTAGTTTTGTGAGGAGCTTCCAAACCGTTCTCCATAGGGGTTGTACTAATTTACATTCTCACCAACAGTGTACAAGAGTTCCCTTTTCCGTACATCCTTGCCAACATATGATACTGCCTGATTTTGGGATAAAAGCCATTTTAACTGGGGTGAAATAATATTTCATTGTAGTTTTGATTTGCATTTCTCTGATAATCAATGATGTTGTGGACCTTTTCATATGCCTGTTTGCCACTTGTATGTTTTTGAGTAATTTTTTTCAAATATTTTACCCATTTGTGATTGAGCTATTACATTTGTTCCTACAGAATTGTTTGAACTCTTTGTGTATTCTGGTCATTAATCCCTTGTGAGACGGGTAGTTTGCAAATACTTTTTCCCGTTGTGTGGGTTGTCTCTTCACTTGGTATCCTTTGCTGTGCAGAAGTTTTTAACTTGATGTGATCCCTTGGTCCATTTTTGCTTTGGTTTCCGGTACTTGTGGGGTATTACTCAAGAAATGCTTACCCAGGCAAATGTCTTGTAGAAAAAGGGTTTTTGCAGATGTGATTAAGTTAAAGATCTTAAGAAGAAGACAGTATCCCAGATTATCTGAATGGGTTCTAAATACAATCACATGTGTACTCATAAGAAAGAGACAGAGGAGATAAGAAACACACACACAGGAGAGAGTAACATGGAGACAGAGGCAGAGATTGGAGTGATACAGCCACAAACCAAGGAATACCAGCAGCCACCAGAAGCTAGAAGGGGCAAGGAACATATAACCCCTCTAGATCCTGTAGAAAGAGTGTGGCCCTCACCTGCTGACACCTTACTTTCAGCCCAGTGATACTGAGTTTGGACTTTTGGTCTCCAGAACTATGAGAGAATAAATTCCCTTTATTTTAAGCCATGGAGTTTGTGATAATTTGTTACAACAGCACTGGAAACTTTATACAAATACTTTACATGATCAGCAGCTGGTATGAGTGCTAAGTCAATACTGAGAGATACAGACAAAAAGGAGCCAAAGCTGAGTCCCTAAAGTCATAACTCTAAAACAACACCTCCTTAAATCTCTGGTGGTGGTAACAGAAGAAACCAGGATGCCACGAACTTTTGGCATAGTTCCCAAGAGTTATTATACAATTTTCATAAAAGCATCCTAAAACCAGAATGAAAAAATATATCTATTCATTCTTCCCATTTCCATGGCTTTCAGTATTTTTTATTTTACTTTGTTATGGTTTTTCTTTCTGACAGAGTCTTTTACATACATAAATAGTTTAATAAAATCTCTCAGTTGTGGCTATCAAAATAACATTTTTTTTGTGACAGTTTTCCAAGAAAAAAATGGGTTACAGCTTTTAAAAATTTAATGGTAGACACAAAGTAAAGCAAAAAAGCAAGGGGTAACCTAAGTTGAGTGAGAGAAACATAAAGTATTTAGACCTAACATTGGTTAAGGATGTTACTCTGGAACTCACACCAGGGCACCAGTAGCCATGGTCCCAAGGGTGATATAATTAGAAAAAAGAGACACAGTTTCTTTGTCTAGGGTTAGAACCTTGAATTATTTTATTGACAATGATACCTAAAACCCAAGTAAAAGTTGTAAACATTTACAAAGGCTTATATGAGTTATGTCTATCTCCACAGTACACAATTTCTTCCAAATTCATCGGCCTCATCAAACACTGACCCACGTGTATTAGAATTGTACAAGCAACCTTGAGCAGCTGATTATAATTTTATACCTCTTTTCGGATTCTTGGTATCTTGTGACATGCAGTACCTACCTATTAGAAATGGACAAGCTGCTAGATCAGCGGTGTTCAACATTGGTTGTACATGGGAATCACTGGGTGAAGTCTTACAAGCACCGTGTCTCAGACCGAGTCTTAGAGATTCTAGTTTATGGTGTATTCTGGACATCAAGATTTTTTTAAATCACTCTAGTTGTTTCTGAAGTGCAGATAAGGTTGGAAAGCATCTGGGCACCAAGGATATTGCTTAATCCAGAGATTCTCAAACTGTAATGTGCATATGAATCAACTGGGGAAAACTGTGAAAATATAGATTCTGATTCATTATATGGGAAATTAAGTTCTGCATTTTTCACATGCCCCCAAATGATGATGATGCTGGTTGTTGAGTGCTACACTTTGGGTAGCAAGAGCCAAGATCATTGCTTTTCCATTTATAGAAAGTGATAATATTAGTAAAGCACACTTAAGTCTGTATACAAGACTGCTCTTAACAAGGAACAGGGGCTCTGGTTGTTCCGCGGACTTCTATGGCACTGACTGCCTCAGGCACTACCCACTTACCCCATGACCAGGATCAAGGGAAATGATGTCCTGGCTCATCTGTGACCCATTTTCCTAAACACCAGTGGCACATTCGTTGCATGTCTTTGCCTCAGACCCACAATTTCATTACCAATATCCAATACCTAAAGATAAGACATAAACCAGAATTACATACATAGAAGAATATGTAAACTATGTGTGCATTGCCAAAAGGGATGCAGGTTATCATCAGGTAGCTCTGTCCATAAGTAAGGATATTTAGGCTACTCAAGAGCTAAAGAACCATAGTCAGTGTAAACAAACGCAAGAGGAAAAGATCAAAGGAAATGTGAGAGTTGCTGAATTCAAACATTTGCCCCTTAAGCTGGCTTCCCAGTACTGTTCAAAGCAGTATGTGGTCTCCATTTTTAAACCTACTTTATTTAAAAGTACCCAACTATTTAGAGACCAGAACAAAAGAGCTAACCAGGAAAGAAAGAACTTTAGCAACTCTGCATCTTTGAAAGGTTCACCAGTATGTGTACACTCTGGAGCTAGAAGAGATATGTAAATGGTTATACTATTGTTTGCAGCATGTACAAAATGGAATTTATTTTATTACTTGTTAAAGCTCACAGTTTAAAATGTGTTTCAACATGTTGGAGAAGGAAAACTTTTTTACCATGTGGTTAATAGGTTTTTCCAACTAATTACCTATAAATATTTTGCTTACTTTGTTTTTCTGAAAGGGAAAATTAAACTATTGCTGCCACCAACAGGGTATTTTAATTGCCATTTGAACAAGATATAAGTGAAATGCTATGGATAAAATTTAAAATAAATAATGACTCATTTTAGGAGTTACTGGGCATTCCCCAAATGCTATGCTTGTAAAATGGCCTGGATAGAAATACAGCCATATAGAGATATTGTATCTTTTGTGCAGACCCAGTTTTAATGACATGAAATTAATCTGACACAAGTAGAAGATATGTGTCTCCA
Source organism: Papio anubis (assembly GCF_008728515.1). Taxonomy (NCBI): domain Eukaryota; kingdom Metazoa; phylum Chordata; class Mammalia; order Primates; family Cercopithecidae; genus Papio; species Papio anubis. The sequence goes on along the minus strand of NC_044996.1, from coordinate 59,182,166 downwards.
AATTCCCATGGGCCACTTTTATCAATAATTAAATCGTATAATTTTGTCTCCATGTTTATATTCACTGTGTCTCACAGTGAGCAAAATCATAGATTAGCATGCTCAAAATGGAAAAGAATCTTAAAGAACTCAGCTCCCATATTATATATATATATATATGGAAACAATTTCAAAGATCTTAAGTAGTTGGCCTGAGATTATGGAACTCAATAATAACATAACCAAGACTAAAATCAAGTTCTCTTGATTTCTTGTTCACTGCTCTCTATATCATGCATTAATATATGTCAGCTAAGTTTGAGAAGATAATTATAGAGATGAGATGGTGAAATAGACATGCTGTGTGTCAAAGCTACTCCTTGGATAGTACCATTAGAATATTGCCATTGTTCATCAGGCACCACCCAAAAGGCAACTAAGCCTAGCACTATATTATTTGTAGTGTATTCTTATACTAAAAATATGGATATTTGTAAAGTATTTCACAAGGATTTTTAAATCCCTATGTGAGCCACTGTAGGTAACTTTTTAGGCATGAGACTATTTTCTTGAATCATTTATTAATTTGAAGAGCCTTAACAGGGGTAACTGATGAATGGGTAGAAATGGATATTGACTTAAGTTTTAATGAAAACATTTCCCCATTTTAGTTGATGATTAATGTGGTAAAATTTCTCTTTATCTGATTTCTCTGCCTATCAGTCCATTTCTACAATGGTCACCACTGAATGACTTAACATCACTTTGTTGACAATTTCTAAGAGTATCAAATTGTGTTGCTCACATCTTGTCACATAGAAGAAAAATGTTTTCTCAATTATTATCACAATTAAAAATGAGTTTCAATCCTTCAGAAATTTAAGTACATCTATGAAATTATTTCATTTCTAAATATCACTCCCTCAAATATATTCTATAACATATGTTTATTTTTACAGAATTTGGAAGACTGTATTTGTTTATAAACTGCAGTGTTGCAAACATTATTATTCAAAATTATCTCCATTAAACATTAAATATCCCTTCAATATTAGAATGATTTAATCTTTTACATAACGAAGCCTGAGAATATCAGTGATCAATGGCATGATGTTTTTCAAGCAAATGTATCCTTATTGTATGTTATTTACCTGTGAAAATATGTAAAATTTCTACACAAGTCAAAGTTCAAATTATAATTTCATAGTGACCAGAATTCCAGTATCAACATTTATTTGAATGGTCTGAGTATTTTATCTATAGGAGACTGTATTTTTCAGATATTTTTCTAAATAGTAAGGCGAAATTTGGAATTTGTTCTTTTAGAATTTTTATTTCAATAGATTTAGGGGTACAACTGGTGTTTTGTTATAAGAATAAATTGTATAGTGGTGAATTCTGGGCTTTTTGGGTACCTATCACCCTAATAGTGGACATTGCACTCAATAGATAATTTTTATCATAGAAAATTTTATGCTGAAATATCTACTTTAACAATTTCATTGGAACATATTTTATCTACCAGAAACTGCATATATGTAAGTGTGTGTGATCTGATGAGTTTTGATAGATGTCCACCCTTGTTTTCACCACCCCATAGACAAGATATTGGACATTGTCAACACCCTTCTGGGTTTCTTCATGCCTCTTTGTCCCAGTGGGATGTTTCAGAATAAAGCTCTCATTAACATTTGTGTACAATTATTGGTTTGGGCATGTGCTTCAATTCCTTCTGGGTAACTATTTCAGGATGGAAGGGTCATGTCATATTTTAAGTACATGTTTAACTTTTCAAGAAACTACCAAACTGTTTCTCAAAGTGATTGTAGCATTTTATATGTCCCTCAGCAGTGCATAATAGTTTTACTTTCTCCATGTTTTGATACATATATACAATGTGTAGTGGTCAAATCAGTATATTTAGTACTTCCATCATCTAAAACATTCATTGTTTCTTTATGGCAAGAATATTTAAAATCCTCTCTTCAAGCTATTTTGAAATATATAAACAGATCATTTTTGAGTAGTGATTGTAAAGGCAACTATAAAATTTGTTCCTCACTCAAATTTTTCATCCTATTTTCTAGCATAGTCTTGAGGTCTCTGGGTGGGTTCCCTACCCAGGTTCTGAATGATTAAAAAATAAAACAAAGGAGCGGGAGGTAGAGAACCAAAAATATAACCTTCATTATTGATGAAGTATAAGCTGAAGGGAGTAGCTTTATTTCTGTTAATCAGGTGAACTTGTTAAAACCAAATTCTGGAATCAGACACTATAACTCACTGATTCATAGAAGCACTGAACCAAGACAGGCCTCCTTCCCTGTTGGAGGCAGAGAACAATATGTCTCCCTATAGGCAGCCCTATTCTCAAAATGGACAAAAATGGGGCTGAGCCAAGCCTGTCAGTTGTTTATCAATCACATAAGTAATTCCAACCTTCCTGGGACAGAGTGATTAAAAGAGTGTAGAGCTTCCAGGGATGTGCTGGAAACATTCTCTCCTCATGGAATCCATAGAAGTTTAGAAAATGTATCATTCCCCTTTAACATAAACTATGTAAAATTTGACCCAAGTCTTATTAACAATTCTTTGTCTCCCTCTACATGTCACACTGTCATCACTTTCTTCTGCTCTTTTACCACTTCCCCTATTGATATGGTTTGGCTGTGTCCCCATTCAAATCTCAACTTGAATTATATCTCCCAGAATTTCCACGTGTTGTGGGAGGGACCCAGGGGAAGGTTATTGAATCATGGGGGCCGATCTTTCTGTGCTATTCTCATGATAGTGAATAAGTCTCACAAGTTCAGATGGGTATATCAGGGGTTTCTGTTTTTGCCCTTTCCTCATTCTCTCTTGCTGTCACCATGTAATAAGTGCCTTTCACCCTCTGCCATGATTCTGAGGCCTCCCCAGACATGTGCAACTGTAAGTCCAACTAAATCTCTTTATCTTCCCAGTCTCTGGTATGTCTTTATCAGCAGTGTGAATACGGACTAATACACCCATGTTCCCTAGCCATTTACCACTAAGGCAAATAGGGATCGGCCTTTTTCTGGTTCAGGTGTATAACATGATGGATGGCATAATGGAGTTCTCGAATAGATGAATTGATAGAAGCTGACTCCCCATTCTTTAACAAAAACAGTCATAGAATTGGATGGAGAAGTTCATGGTACAAATACATATTCATGGTAAGAAATATATTTTAGTGAGGGACAGAAAGAGGTACATCCAGTGGGAGCTAGGACACATGGGTAAGTCCTGATAGTAGCACTAACGTTCTCTAATTCTGAGAGGGGAAGCCAGCTGGACTTCTGGGTCAGGTGGGGACTTGAAGAACTTTTCTGTCTTACAAGAGGATTGTAAAATTCACCAATCAGCACTCTGTAGCTAGAATTGTAAAACACACCAATCAGCACTCTGTGACTAGCTAGAGGTTTGTAAAATGCACCAATCAGTGCTCTGTAAAAACACACCAATCAGCACTCTGTGGCTAGCTAGAGGACCAATCAACACTCTGTAAAATGGACCAATTAGTGCTCTGTAAAATGGACCAATCAGTACTCTGTAAAATGGACCAATCAGTACTCTGTAAAATGGACCAATCAGCAGGATGTGGGTAGGGACAAGTAAGGGAATAAAAGCTGGCCACCCCAGCCAGCAGCGGCAGCCTGCTCAGGTCTCCTTCCGTGCTATGGAAGCTTTGTTCTTTCCCTCTTCACAATAAATCTTGCTGCTGCTCACTCTTTAGGTTGCCATCTTTAAGAACTGTAACACCACGAAGTTCTGTGGTCCCATTCTTGAAGTCAGCAAGACCACGAACCCACTGGAAGGAACCAACTCCAGACACAATTCTAGCATTTTTACATATGTAAAAAAATAACTTAACTTTGTCCTAGTCATTATTTGTCTCCCATGAAATTAGTTACACCATGTGGCCAATAAAAATTGGAGATTCTCCTAGACAAGAACAGCTATACCATCAACAAACCAACTTTGGCTAAAAGACATATTATTTACATGGGTAAAAATAATTCTCATTGTGTATATGTAAATAAAAGGAATATAATAAATTGACTATATATAAGTAAAAGGAATATAATAAATTGACTGTAAATATCTCCATTGGGTTCATAAACATGCTACTTCAGAGGTAAAATGTTTATTTTATTTTATTTTATTTTATTTTTTAAAGAGAGAGTCTTTCCATGTTGCCTAGTCTGGTCTTGAACTACTGGCTTCAAGCAATCCTCCCACCTCAGCCTCCCAAGAAGCTAGGATTACATGCACAAGGCTCCATGCCAAGCTAAAAATCTTATTTTTGACAACTGTCATTACTAAGAAAGCTTCTATGTTACAAAAGCTTTGCACTTTCTGAAGCTGGTTCATAGTATTGGTGCTTTATTGATGTGAGTAAAATGTCTAATTTAAGATAAAGATGCAGGGAGATAAAAAACAAAACAGTAGTTCAACTTTTCACAGCTCTATTCTTCTGTCATAAGGCAGCAAACATCTGTCAATAGCCCTTCTGTGCCAAGGGACATTTGGGAAATATTACCTTATATACCATGGTTTTATGGTAATTTGCCATGTGGTAATCCTTTCTTTATCTGGGAAAGTAGATGGACTTGATAAAATGTCAGTTAAGGGGGCTTGGTACATAGGCTATTTCACTCACAATTGATAATTTAATATTACAACCATGAAAGCAATAAACATAACATGGTATTCAAAATCTTAATAACTTGTTCTAGGTTCTGAGAACTCTGCCTACTTTCTACTTTGTAATGTTCTTTAGAGACAATAGGAAGCCCACAGTTCTGTACACCAAGTGAGAAAGAGGGTGCTATTAGTACCTAATATCATTGCCAATTCACTCAAGCAAAAAAAAAAAAAAAAAGGAAAGCAGATGACCTTACTCTCTGGAAAGCAGTGCTAGGTTGTGTCCACAGATGATATTCCAACCTAAAATGAGAGGGTGGAGTACAGTGGGGGTATCTTCAGTGTTTGAACTTGTGAAGCAATTCAAATAAAGATAAATTACTAGGAGAAAACTGAGAAACTCAAACAGAGATAACCTGATTAATATTTATTATTATCTTGAGTAGAAAGCTCAAGTGCCTTCTTTGAAAAAAATCATTTCACTTACATCTGTTTCTTGGAGTTTTAAATCTTTCACCTTCTGCCTTATAAATAAAACAGTCAGTTATTTAATATAGAACTTGGCCAAGAGAAGTGAGTCTCCCATCAAACACTCCTTCTCTGTCTTGAACATTTGACTCTAACCCACTTAGTTTACACATATGCTGTTTTAACTTAGATATTATAATAATCCTCACAATTGCCCTATTAAGTGTGCAAAAATTGTTCTTTTAACTCACTAATTTATTATTGATAAAGATGCTTCTAGATGCCTACCTCTAGGCTTTCTGACTAGAACTGTAATTTCTGGAAGCGTATAATATTATAATGAAATTACAATATAAAATCATTTGGACAGCCCAAAAGTTTGCCCTATATATTTATTCTTTTGGAGCTTACTAGTGTTGTCTTTCAGATAACCATTAATATAAATATTCATAGCCCAAAATGATATTCACTAAATGATTGTGTTTATTTTTTAATGTTCTGTTACTTTTTTTTCTAATAATCAGCCAGAAGCTTAAGTATTCTTAAACAGATCTTTCATGATGTTTAAGATCAATATTGAAAGTTATTTCTAAAGCATCTTCCCTTTAGTAGGCAGCCTCTACATTTGCTGACTCACATGTATTCCTAGTTGTAAACTTTGGATTTTTCAACCTTCTCTAAATTAGACTGGTTTGCCTAATGGCTACCTTACACTCCAGTAAACAAATGTGATGTAATTTTAGTTTACATAAGTCTGTCTCCATTAAATTTATGCAAGAAATGTGCATTAAGTTACTGGGTTAAAAGATGTTTGCAATGGAATCAAACTAGAAAACATTAATGATATTCTAACTTAGTCTGAATTTCCAATAACTCAGACTAGGTTGGTAGTTGCTTAACAGAGTGGGGAGAAAATTGTTGGAGGGCTTTTTTTTTTTTTTTTTTTGAGATAGAGTTTCACTCTTTCTGTCACCTAGGCTGGAGTGCAGCGGCACGATCTCGGCTCACTGCAGACTCCACCTCCTGGGTTCATGCCATTCTCCTGCCTCAGCCTCCCAAGTAGCTGGGACTACAGGCGCCCACCACCACGCCCGGCTAAATTTTTTTGTATTTTTATTTAGTAGAGACAGGGTTTCACCATGTTATCCGGGATGGTCTCGATCTCCTGACCTCGTGATCTGCCCACCTCGGCCTCCCAAAGTATTGGGATTACAGGCATGAGCCACTGCACCCGGCCTGTTGGAGGACTTTTTAAGAATAATTTGCGGAGTTAAATGTATTAAATTATGTTATATTATCCGTTTAAAAATATATGCTTTCTTTAGAAAATAACTGAGATTTTTTTTTTTTTCTGGCTATCTACCTGCTGTTATTCACATTTTTGTTCCCAATAATAATCATGATACTTAAAACATCTATTAAATACTATGTACAAGGGACATCGCCTTGCATAAGTTTTATAGAATCCTGAAATCTGCTCTTCATATGAGAAGAGTTAATGTCCTCTATTTTATAGCTAAGGGTATAGAGGTGCAGTAACTTAGCTAAGTCCACAGCTAATAAATAACATCCACTATTTAAACATAGTGTGATACGAGACTCTACCACTTGCACCTTTAACCATTGTTTCCTGTATTGCATGCATGTGTGCACATGTGCGTGAAATTTAAAAGATACCATGGCAACAAATAAGCCATGCTTTTTTTCCCCTAATGCTAAGGCAAAATAAAATCCCTGGTTCATATAGTGTAGTAGTTAGAAGCCTAGAGTCTGGATTGACAAGGCTGGAATCCAGTTTCTTCCATCTTTTACCTTTATATAGCTGACCAAGTCACTTAACCTGGTTGAGCCTCCACTTCCCCAGATATAATGTAATAATAATAATACTTCCTTCATGAAGCTATTTGAAAGGAAAGTAACAGCAAGTGCAGGAAAGAAACATCATTTATTGAACGTCTGTATGCCAGGTACTATAGTAGGTATTTAAGTTCATTGAGTCCTTTTGGAAAAGCTCTAAGTATCAAAATTTTATTTTACCAATTAAGAAACTAAAAGTCAGAGATAAGTGACTTACTCAAGCATATAAGGTAGTAAGTGGCCAATCCAGGATTAGAATCCAACCGAGGCCCATTTGGTCACAAAGCTCATGCACCTTCCCACTATGCTAATTTGTTTTCCAGGTGAAGAGAAATGAGTATTGATAGGAAAGGTGGAGTGGCAAAGATCAATTTGACCAACTTCCCCATTTCTATTTTTGAGTATGTTTGGGGGCGACATGTGTTCCATAAATGTCTATTGTGCACAAAGTAAGTTTATTTTATTCTGCCTCAACTAGCAATGGACCACTTGTACATTTTCTCTTCTCAAGAGAAAAATAGATTTGATGGCGGAGTGGACTATTTTTTCATGTATTTACCCATTAATTCATCAGGCATTTACTGAGCTACTTTTATGCTCCAGGCATTGTGTTAGATGCTGAGAATACAGAACTTTAGAAAAGAAAAGAAAGAAAAAAAAAATGAAAAAAGAACCCAAACAATAAACACAAAACGAAACAAAATCAAAAATAGCACCTGCCCTCAAAGAGCTACTTGCATTAGCACATATGTGGAAGGAGTTGTTAAAGGGAAGCCATTTATACACTAGATACTTCTTTTGTTCTTTCTGGCTCCCAAAATAGAATCTTATCCCTGGGAATTGGTACCCGAAGATGAAGGAAACCAACAAAAATAGTTACTCCAACCTATCTCAATTCTGCTTTTAATTTCCCAATATTTATGGCCTGTAAGATGGGGAATATACCCAGCACTTTGGGAGGCCGAGGCGGGCGGATCACGAGGTCAGGAGTTCGAGACCAGCCTGGCCAACCAACATAGTGAAACCCCATCTCTACTAAAAATACAAAAATTAGCCAGCCATGGTGGCATGCTCCTGTAGTCCCAGCTACTCAGGAGTCTGAGGCAGGAGAATAGGAGAATCGCTTGAACCCAGGAGGCAGAGGTTGTGGTGAGCCAAGATCACACCACAGCACTCCAGCCTGGGCAATAGAGCGAGACTCCGTCTCAAAAAATAAAAAGAAAAAGAAAAAAAAAAAAGAAGGAAAAGAAAAAGATAGAGAATATAAAAACATAGGGAGTCTTAACATTCTGATGTGTCATTTCAAAACTGAATGGAATGTTCCCTTTTAACAATGCCTTCATACAAAGAAATAGAATGAGTGTATCTTTAGACATTTAAGAAGGTTGAACAGTTAATTATTTAAGTTGTTTTAACTTTTTTTCCTCTCATGCCAATTTTTCCAGACACAGCAGAAAAAAAAGAAGAGGAGCTATTTCAAAAGTCATAGCAAAAAAGGGGGACTCTGTTATAGCCTCAAGATTATAGAACCAAAATAATTGCAAAGTGGTTTTTAAGCTAAGGCTACATTTCCATCAGTATTCCTTATGAAAGAGGTTTTTTTAGTTTTTTGGGTTTTTTTAGTGTTAATAGCCAGTTGTATGCATCTGCAGCATGAACTATGTTTTGTTCGGATTCTTTTCAATTAAATGGCATCACTACTAAGAATATGAGCAAGAAACAAATTTCAAGACTATGTATCCCATTCCATCTTATTGATTACATATTTCTGTGAATTAGCCTGAATCTCCTCCATAAAGCTGACTGGTTAAAGGAGGATTACAAGTGAATAAGAAATTCATGGAGAAGGAAAGATGATGTAAAATATATTGAAAATAATGGCAAAAACTGCATGCACTTTTTCATGAACCTAACAAATGGGGGCACATCTGACTGTAGAAAAACTTATATCCAGAATTATAAAGAAAAGTAAAGATATCCTACTGAAATGGATGAATAAGTTAAACATTTTCCTACCTGTATCTTTTAGCTTCTAAGTCATTTCTTTCGATATCAAAGCTGCCAAGGTCATCTTTGACTCGTGTGTGTGTGTGTGTGTGCACGTGCACATGTGCACGTATATGCATTTGATAGTTACACATCTTGAAAGCTCAACGTGTTTCAAGTTGCTAAAATTCCAAACAGAGCTGTAAATACAATAATCCTGGTTATAAAGTTACACGACACAGTACAGAGGATTTCAGTACTGACTAGTACTACGTTAATTTTTGAAGGAAAACGTACATGTCCTCATATATTGGACTTTTTCTCTGGAAAAAATATTTTTCCCTTGTATTGCTAAAAAATAAGATTAAAATGCACCATTCTTTTTTTTAAATTTCTGTATTTTCTTTGCTTGGGTTATTTTCCATAATAATTTTGTTGTTCTGTGACTGCTAATTCATCTTCCTTATCTTATAGTGCCACCTATTGGCCTATCAGAGATAGTGCAGATTTAAAAATGGACAAAAGTGTAGAAATGTGCCTAAATAAAGCTCACTTTGCTTCAGTAGTCAAGTTCTGATAGAGGAGCGTGATCCATGCTTTTGCCCTTATAATTATTTGCTCCTAGGGAAAAATCAATATTCAACCTTTTTCACTATTCTTTCCTCCAGAATATTTGATCTAGGTGATCTTGTTAGCAGTTATTTAGTAAATCCATTTCCCTAGATCTGGCGAGCCACAGTCAAAATAAAACTGGATGATTTGGGCTTCTATATTAGAGCTTGATGTTTTAGGAAATGAGGTAAGACTTCTTTCTTCTTTGTGCATGAAAAGAAAGCTTCTACAAGGCAACCATGTCCTTCTCAAGGACATAGCAAATTAGCACATATTTTTAAAGAGCTACATTTGATAAGTTTTATATATAGCCTGTGGTGAAGCTGAAGAAGTGGATGAAGGGGCTATCAGGTGGTTATTCCAGAGATTTTATTCCAGAACTCTCTATAACCCTCATCTCTGTAGGGGGAAGTCTTTTACCTTGCACCTGAGTGCAGGACTGGGCCCGAACCCTGGCATCTGGATAATTTGAATGCGGATCTCTGGAAGTTTGCTCCCCTTCACTAGGATTGTAAGACATGGGCTTGAATAGGAATAACTTCAAAGAACTATACCCTCACCATGGTGATAAGAGGCTCATTGCTTGCCCCTTGCTGATTTCAAAACCGTGAATAAAATCTAAATTGCCTGTTCTAAACCAGTGAGAAAGAGCAACAGAGAGAGAGAAAAAAAATCTGTATCAGGACTCTTCATATCTGTGCCAAATATTATGTTCAAATTGAAAATAAACTGGGAAAGAGGATGAATATAGGAGAAATTCCTGAGTACAAGAACTCTAGGAATATTCCACTAATTAGCAAGTTTGTCCTATTCCAATATTACTAATCCCATTATTGATGATGGATTAATAATGAACTATTGTAAAATAATAAGAATCTATTAATTACTTTAGAAAGGTAACAATGCTACATGTGTGTGCCAATAGGCCTCCTATTCTCTAGCATCGAACCACATAATTATACTTAGAAAAGAAATGTTGGATGATAAACAATGAAAAGACTTATAATGATGTGGCCTTCAGAAGGCTGAAAGCATAAGATAATTTTAGCAATTCAGTGTCACCATTAAAGTTACTTTTTACCTGGATATTGAAAATAACTAGCACACTGGGAATATGTCCTTAACTTTTAGCAATCAGAGCGCATCCTTTAAAAAAAATTCCCTTCCGTTTTAGATCTCTTAAAGTAAGACAAACATCCTCGACTCAGGTACAGGCATTCTCTGAATGTTGATCAACCAAATGGACTCTAAAGACTCAGTCGACAGACCCTCTGTGGATTTACTTAAGGGCAGGAAAATCATGTTTTAAGGAACAGACAAGCCAGGAAATGCACCAAGGCAATCAACTCAGTGAAGTATTCTAGTACCCCTGCATAAGAAAAAAAGAATTCCCTTCTTATTCAAATGTCTCCATAATGGGAGATATGATGATGAGAGTCCCTCAAAATATGAGTTAAATATAATAATTATACCTTTAGAAAATTTTATTCAAATGTATTCTCACTCAGTTTCACTGAACATTTTCAAAAATAACCTCAATGAAAATTCCAGTGGTATTAAGACTCATTTAACTCTATTTGTCACTCAAAAGATAAGATTCCTTTCATTCATTTTTAAATGGTGTACGCTACAAAGGAGAAGAAACTTGTTTCTCAGACCTTACAGTTGAATGGTTTACTTTAGACTCTGAGAGGTGGTCTCTATTAAGTGAAGCAGTATCAATGGTAGCTAGCATTTATTAAGCACATACTATATTCTAAGGGTTATGCTAAAAGATTTTGATCCTAATAACACAGGAAAAGTACTATTATTCTTATGTAACTTGCCCAAGGTCACTCCTCTAATAAGTAGCAGAGCAGATACTAAAACCTAGGCCATTCTGACAAGTCAGTATGCCATACTATCTCATCATATAAAGGCAAGCAGAAGGTCCTATGGATGAACAGTTTCGGAGAGATCTGCAAGACTTCCCAGAAGAGATAATCATCCAAGATGAAGCCTAAAGGAGAAACAGAAATTAGTCGAGCAAAGCAGAAATACGAATGTTTTAGGCTAAATAAAAAGTATAAGGCGGCATAAAAAATAAGGTCTGTTTCAAGAACTGTAAATAATTAAATGTGACCGAAGCATACTGTGCGAAAGGAGTAGTAAGGAGAAATCATCATGAAAAGATTAGAAGATCATGGAAAACCTTACATGACAAGTGAGAGAATTTGAAATTCATCAAGAGGCATTGAAAGACCCATTTTAAGAAGGGGAGTGCCATGATCAGATTTATGTTTTTGAAAACAACATATCAACTCTGGATCAAGAGTACAAAATACATTGGACAGAAGCAAAACTAGAAAGAAGAATAGTTAGGAGACTGTTTCAATGATCCATGAAAGAAATTAGAATGGCCTGAACTAAAAAGAGTTGCCGAGGAGATGGAGAGAGAGGAACCAAGTTGAGAGATATTTGGGACATAGAAATGACAAGACTTAAAGATTGAATGTTGCCAGTGAAGAACAGAGAGGATTCAAGTATGACTTTTAGGTCTCCGGCTCAGACCCCTGGTGGATACAAAAATTGAGACTGAGAGAAAGATTTTAGAGCTTATGGATTTATACATGCCTGCGGTAATCCCCTCCGATGAATTGTTAGCCTTTTTAAAAGATTCCAAGGGAAAACTCAAAAGTCTCCTATAGAGCTAGAATATTGAAATATCTTCTTCATTTGATTAGTATTCACAGGGTGCATTGTGTCAGTATGGTGTTAGGCACTGGGGAAGGATGACAAAAAGAAGTATAAGTTATGGCGTCTCCCCTCTAACGGTGAAGACAAAACATACAAACCTAAAAATACATGACAGTACAGAAGTGACTGCCAGAATAGGTGAAGATATAGCAAAATCAGCTAACAATGTTATAGTATAGTAATACATTAGTACATGTACAAGTCGAGCATCCCTAGTCCAAAAACCCAAAATCCAAAATTTAAAACTCTTTGAGTGGCAATATGATGTCCTAAGTGAGATATTCCACACCTGCCCTCATGTGATTAATCACGATCAAAACTCTGTTTCATGTCCAAAAGTTTTTTTTTTTTTTTAAATAATGTATAAAATAACCCTCAGGCTATGTGTTTAAGATGTATATGAAACATTAATGAATTATTTGTTTAGACTTGGGTACTATCCCCAATATGCTTCATTAGGTATATGGAAATTTCCCCAAATCTGAGAAATCCAAAATCTGAAACCCTTCTCATCCCAAGCATTACAGATAAGGGCTACTCAGCCTGTATTAGTCTAGATAGGATAGTTGATGCTGTGATGCAAATTAACAAAGGCCTATTGTATGTGTAGTAATCTCTTCAGAACACATGTTCTCAATAAGATGGCTAGAATTTGACAATGACTTTCTTAGGGTACTTTCTCTTTCCAGCTAGTTTCTCTTCCCCATTTCTTTCTCTTTCCCAGGAAGAGAAAGTCAGGAGGTTAACTTTGAAATTTTGGTGGTGTGGACAACAGCAGATAACAGTGATCCTTCTGTATGCCCCAAAATAGAAAAGAATCCAATATTAGTGAACAGTTGTAATATATACAATGCTACATGCCAAGTACTAAGTCTTTTGTACATATTAATTTATTTAACCCTTACAAAAAAAATGAGTCAGACTCTATTATTAGTCCTGTTTTATAGACACAGAAACACACATGGTGAGGTTAAATAACTTGTCCAATGTCAAATACCTAGTAAATGGTATAATTAGAATATAAACCCCAGGGATTCTGGCTCAAGAATTCTATATCATAAGTGTTCTGCTATGCCAATACACATGACAACTCTTATGCTTATTCACCAGGTAGAAGAAATAAATATAAGAAACGATTTTGTCTTGTCTTTTACTTTGAGTTAGCATGGTGTTTTGGGGGAACAGAAAAGGAGAATGGCATCTCTGAAACAAGGTTTCATCTTGGGAAATGTATTTGTCTGTCTCGCATTGCTACAGACTACCTGAGACTGGGTAATTTATGAAGAAAAAAGGTTTAATTGATTCACAGTTCTGCAGGCTGTACAGGAAGCATGACTTGGGAGGCCTCAGGAAACTTGCAATCATGGTGGAAGGTAAAGGGGAGGCAGACACATCTTCATATGGAAGAGGAGGAGGCAGAGAGAAGTGGGAAGTGCTACACACTCTTAAACAACCAAATGTTGTGAGAACTCACTATCTTGAGAACAGCAAGGGGGAAGTCCGCCCCTATGATCTGATCACCTCTCACCAGACCCCTCCTCCAACATTGAGGATTACAATTACACATGAGATTTGGATGGGAACACAGAGCCAAACCATATCATTCCACTTTTGGCCCCTCCCAGATCTCATGTCTTTCTCACATTGCAAAATATAATCATGCCTTCTCAACAGTCTCTCAAAGTCTTAATTCATTTTAGCATTCACTCAAAAGCCCAAGTCCAAACTCTCATCTGAGACAAGGCAAGTCCCTTTTGCCTATGAGCCTGTAAAATCACAAACAAGCTATTTACTTCCAAGACACAATGGGTATATAGGTATTGGGTAAATGCTCCTGTTCCAAAAAAGAGAAATTGGCTGAAACAAAGGGGCTATAGGCTCCATGCAGTTCAAAACAGGAGGGCAGTCATTATATCTTAAAGTTCCAAAATAATCTCCTTTGACTCCATGTCTCACATCCAGGGCACATCAATACAAGGGGTGGAATCCCAAGGCCTTGGGCATCTCTGCTTCTGTGGCTCTGCAGGGTACAGCCCCGTTGGTTGCTTTCACTGGCTGGAGTAGAGTGCCTGTGGATTGTCCAGGCACATGGTGCAAGCTGTTGGTGGATCTACCATTTTGGGGTCTGAAGGATGGTGGCCCTCTTCTTGCAGCTTCATTGGGCAGTGCTCCAGTGGAGACTCTGTGTGGGGACTCCAACTCCATATTTACCCTTTGCATTGCACTAGTAGAGGTTCTTCATGAGGGCTCTGCCCCTGCACCAGACTTCTACTTGAACATCCAGGTGTTTCCATACATCCTCTAAAATCTTGATGAAGGCTCCTAAGCCTCAACTTTTGCCCTCTGTCGACCCACAGGCTTAACACTATGTGGAAGCCACCAAGGTTTGTGGCTTGCTTCCTCTGAAACAGCAGTCTGAGATATATTTGAGGCCCTTTTAGCCACAGCTGGAGCTGGAGCAGCTGGGATGCAGGGAACCATGTCCCGAGGTTACACAGGGCAGCAGGGCTCTTGGCCCACAAAACCATTCTTCCTTTCAAGGCCTCTGGGCCTGTGATTGGAGGGGCTACCACAAGTCTCTGAAATGCCTTCGAGGCATTTTCCCCATTGTTCTAGCTATTAACATTCAGCTCCTATTTACTTATGCAAATTTCTGCAGCCAGCTTGAATTCCTCCCCAGAAAATGAAATTTTATTTTCTACCAATCATCAGGCTGCAAATTTTCTAAACTTTTATGCTCTGCTTCCCTTTTAAATATAAGTTACAGTTTCAGATCATCTCTTTGCTCACATATATGACCATATGCTGAAATTTCTTCTGCCAGATAACCTAAATCATCACTCTCAAGTACAAAGTTCCACAGGCCTCTAGATCGAGATACAACATCCCCAGTTTTTTTGCTAATTCATAGCAAGAATGACCTATACTCCAGTTCCCAATAAGTTTCTTATCTCCATCTGAGACCACCTCAGCCTGCACTTCATCGTCCATATCACTGTTTCATTTTGGTCACAACAATTTAACAAGCCTCTAAGAAGTTCCAAACTTTCCCTCATCTTCATGTCTTTTTCTGAATCCTCTACATTGTTCCAACTTCTGCCCATTACCCAGTTCCAAAGTTGCTTTCACATTTTCAGGTATCTTTATAGCAATGCCCTACTTCTCCAGTACCAATTTTCTGTATTAGTCCTTTCTTGCATTGCTATAAAGAATTACCTGGGTAATTGATGTAGAAAACAGTTTTAATTGACTCACAGTTCTGCAAGCTGTACAGAAAGCATGGCTTGGGAGGCCTCAGGAAACTTACACTCATGGCAGAAGGCAAAGGGGAAGCAGGCATATCTTCACAGGGCAGAGCAGGGGAGAGAGAGGCAAGGGGGAAGTGCTACACACTTTTAAACAACCAGATCTCATGAGAACTCAGTCACTAACAGCAGAAGAGCAAGGAGGAGATCCACCCCTATGATGCAATCTTCTACCAGACCTCTTCACCAATACTGAGGATTGCAATTTGACATGAGATTTGAGTGGGAACACAGAGCCAAACTACATTCAGAAAATAACAGAAACTAGAGTTATCTAACATCATATTCATCTGAAAACAATTCAGAACAGTGCTGGAGTGGACATGGGGAACCTATATATCTTGCTGGCCTTACACAAGCAGTGCTGCAAGAGCTGTCTGTATACTGCAGCCTGCCCAAACCAAATATGGGTAGATGTTCACATAGCTAATACTTTAATGTACTGAAGCCACGAAGACATCATTAGAAGTTTGTATATTTGTGCTCAGGGCAATTGATCAATTAATAAATATTTATTGAGCCCTCTATGTGGCTCTGTTGTGTATTTATAATTTACAAGCACTTTGGGTTTGCTACAGGTAAATAGCATTTGCTTTTGGACCTACTAAGAATAATAATTTTACTGATTTTTTTATTATTCCAAAATTTCAAAAAGGAGTCACTCTTTCAAGCTTTCACTGCACTAGAGGCTTCTACTTTTATAACAGTTGTCTTGATAATCTTTTATTTATGATTTTAAAAGCAATTTCTTGTTCTGATGAAATGATCTTAAAAGGTGTTTCAATAGCTTTATATATTTATAATTAACATTTAACAATTCTACTTAATATGCAGAACTGTTTATTTTCAGAGTTAAGGTGATGGGTCTTGGGTTTCAACCATCTCAAAATGGTAACAGTATCTTTTTGCCTGGCCCTTCATGATAATATAAACCAAATTCTTGAAGACAATTACTAGATTTCTCTTAGGTCTTATTTCAATGTATTTCTGGAAAAATACCCTTAAAAATGTCTCTTTACATTCACAAAATATCAGGAAAGACAATAATTCTGCATAGTAGCTAGTGCTAATCTTTCCTTAGCAATGAGAATCACCACAGTAATAAAAAGTGTGAATGGAAATGACATTGTGACAGTTGAGCCTTCCAATTTTTTGAATTCTTAAGGATTTGTAAGATGAAAATGTCTCTTTCATGGTCCAAATAAATGTTTTTTACTGAAGAAGAAAGATGAGGCTATTAAAATGGTCTTATTTCTCCAGGAAAATATTTTATGACTGTGTCTACATGGTGCCAAGGCATGATCGATTTGGTGATTTCAATAAGGTTAAAGAAATCAGGCAATTTTGTAAAAAAAAAAAACTGAGTTGGAATGATAATTTTGTTGAATGGGAGTGTTTGGCTGCCTTTAGCCTTCAACTGGTATTGTTTGTGTATACAGTTACAACCTGAGTCATTTGTCTTCTCATGTGTCACCACTATAATCCATGTCTTCAAAAACACCAATTACAATGTCAAGTTATGAAATCAATGTTAAATAATTATCATGAGGACACTTTCTTTTTCTATAGGTTGTAGAAATTTAAAACTGAAATGGAAAAATGTAAAAAGCACCTTGGAGAAAAATAAAGCTATGTTTCAAAGATATGCTTCAAACCAACTAACATTATCTTTTAAATTTATTTTTACAATAAAGATATGTTGGCCGGGCGCGGTGGCTCAAGCCTGTAATCCCAGCACTTTGGGAGGCCGAGACGGGCGGATCACCAGGTCAGGAGATCGAGACCATCCTGGCTAACCCGGTGAAACCCGGTCTCTACTAAAAAATACAAAAAACTAGCCGGGCGAGGTGGCGGGCGCCTGTAGTCCCAGCTACTCAGGAGGCTGAGGCAGGAGAATGGCATGAACCCGGGAGGCGGAGCTTGCAGTGAGCTGAGATCCGGCCACTGCACTCCCGCCTGGGTGACAGAGCGAGACTCTGTCTCAAAAAAAAAAAAAAAAAAAAAAGATATGTCAAGCTGAAAGAAGATATCCCCTCCATTCCAAAACAGCATTATTCATTAAAGGAGGAGAAAGATTACGTTTCTATTTTTGAGATAAATTGAAAATATTTATATTTTCCTCAATAAAACACCTACCAAAAATATAACCCCCAAAGTTATTTGAATTTATGCATTTTCTTGATTGAAAATTATAATTTATATTCTATAGCCCACGACACATACCTGATTCTTTTATATAGGAGGGATCATATTGATAAAGAATATGAATTAAGCCGGGTGCAGTGGCTCATGCCTGTAACCCAGCACTTTGGGAGGCCAAGGCGGGCAGATCACTTGAGGTCAGGGTTTCAAGACCAGCCTGGCCAACATGGTGAAACTCTGTCTCTATTAAAAATACAAAAATTAGCCAGGCATGGTGGCAGGCACCTGTAATCCCAGCTACCCAAGAGGCTGAGGCAAGAGAATCACTTGAACCTGGGAGGTGGAGGTTACAGTGAACAGAAGTCGCACCACTGTACTCCGGCCTGGGCCCTAGAGTGAGACTCTATCTCAATTTAAAAAAAAAAAAAAAGAAGAAGAAGATGAATTAAACATAACAAAGCAGTAGCTGAGTCTTGAAGTACTGTGAAAGGAAAAAAAGTAGCCACATAAAAGCAAATTTAAAAAAACTAAAACTAAAACAAATCCAAGCATAATAGAATAGAAAAGTTTGGTTCAAAATATCAGGACCTGTCAGCATCACGTACTTCAATTCAACTGAATACAATCTACTTTTATCCAAATAATGTGAAAAGAAAAGAGCAATCACACTATCTAGGAGAGGAGGACAGTTGCCCTGTGTTGTAGAAAGCCCATGATATTTAGTATTAGGGAGGTCTCTAGCCATATTTTTAAAAAATACATAAATGTAACGCTACACAAATACTCAGAGCAGATAATCACAATTTTTTTTTCAGAAAAATTATGTGCTATATTTATACTTCTCCACATATTCAGTTTGTGTAGATGTGAAAGCTGTGTTTCTTCATTTTATAAAATCAACCAAACATTGATTATGGAGCACGTTTGTCATTTATGTTGATCTTTAAGGTAATAATATTTTCTAAATCAATCTTTACACTATCAAAAACATTTCCTGACAACTAACTGTAATGCAGAACTAGACACTGTTGGGGCAACACCAGCATTGACAATGGTGTATTTTTTAAGTGTAATAACAATTGAGTCCCTCCAATTAAGAGCACAGGATCTACAACCAACTACCTTCCCTCCCTTCACCCTTTTCCTCCTTTTTCTTTACATAAATGTTTATCGAGAGTCCACTTAGTACAGAACACTGTACTGGGTACTGTTAGGGACTCTTCATTTAACTAAAGTGAAGATAAATCAGATATATGAACCAACTTCCACAAGAAATTACTTATGACCAATTTTATAAAGTTCAATTAGGACTAAGAGAGCTTCAAAGCATTATATCATATTGAATATCCCGGCAATATCACATCTCAGGATTGTGGTACAACTAATATGAGACTCTTTCCAGAGCATCTGTTCTAGCCTGCTCAGGTTTCTGTACTTTCTCTTATACTGTAGAAAATTAATGAAGCTTACTCGATTCAATATTTGGTCTCCTACTTAGCTAACTGAGTACCAAAAGCTCATTTCTCTTAATATGATGGCAAAAGTAGTGATTACTTCTGGCTAAATGGAGAGTGGAAAAAAGGAGAGCTTTTTTTTTTTTTCCTTATTTCCTCAGACTGTGCCAAATTATAATGAAGGATATGGAATGGTTCTTGGTTCTTGGTCTGTTTGTGTTCTAATCGCCTACATTTCAAGTCTCAAGAGCTTGTTTTCTCTACTACAATTTGCTAACTTACGAAACAGTTTTCTATAACAACTGAGAGTTTGCTCCACTGAGTTCTGGTGCAACAGAAGAGGTAAAAGTTATTTGGTTCTGACAACCCAACTTCAGCGGAAGGATTTTGAGTTGTAATTTCCTTTTTGATTTTCAAAGAACAATCTGACAAGTTTATAAACAATAAGCACACCATCCATTTTGAATAGAAAAGAAGAAAAGAAAAAGCATAGTGTCTGCCCGTCTATGATACATAGTGACAAAAGAACAGAACACTAAGCATTCATTGAGTGCCTAGCGTGGGCCAGGTTCTTTGCTGTCCTTATTTAGTGTAAAAATTAAAACTCACAAGGGTCAAATCTATATTAGTTTGCTGGGCTACCATAAGAAAGTGCTACAGACTCAGTGGCTTCCACAACAGAAGTTTATTTTCTCAATTTTGGACGTTAGGTAGAGTCAGAATGCCGAAGCGCCCCTTTGGTTGTGGGCTGGGAGTCAGTGTACTCTGCCTGAAACCAAGAACTGTGGTTTGTCCTTTGTTCAAGTTTAATGCAAGTTTCAGAAGGTAGCAACGGAATCATTCCACCTCCCCATTTCTTTTCTTACATATTTAAAACTTTAACAACAGAAACCCACATGATACACTGTAGTTTTTGCAGAATTGTGAATATAGCACAAATATACTTGTATATCATTGTAATAAAGCAAGGCATTTTTGTTCATAATGTCGACAAAAATCATTAAACTCTGTAAAATATTTGAAGAGATTCATTCTGAGCCAAATATGGGTGAACCTGGCCTGTGACACAGCCCTAAGGTGGTCCAGAAAGGCGGAACAATTTAAAGTGGGTTGGGTGGGGGGACTCCGAGGTCTCCCTCGAAGATGGAGATGTTTTGATATAAGGTCTTTATTGTTTAATAATTTGGTAATTCTAAAAGGTCTTAAGAAATGACCAAGAGCAGAAATAAATATATATATATATATATATATATTTTTTTTTTTTTTATTCTTTTTTTTTTTTTGAGACGGAGTCTCGCTCTGTCGCCCAGACTGGAGTGCAGTGGCCGGATCTCAGCTCACTGCAAGCTCCGCCTCCCGGGTTTACGCCATTCTCCTGCCTCAGCCTCCCGAGTAGCTGGGACTACAGGCGCCCGCCACCTCGCCCGGCTAGTTTTTTGTATTTTTTAGTAGAGACGGGGTTTCACCGGGTTAGCCAGGATGGTCTCGATCTCCTGACCTGGTGATCCGCCCGTCTCGGCCTCCCAAAGTGCTGGGATTACAGGCTTGAGCCACCGCGCCCGGCCCAGAAATAAATATTAACCATTATAAATTCCAGAGGTGGACTAAGCTGATGGAAAGGGGTGGGGGTTTCAAGGAGTGGTGATAATGCTTTAAAAGGTTTTAATTGTTGTTTTATAACTGCTGAATCTCATAATCTTTCTGGTTTACCCTAGGTGTGTATCGTCTGTAAAAGCTTTCCTTTTTGGCATACTAGATTTATCCTGTCCTTTTCTAGTCTGTAGTGAAGCTCAATAAAAAGGCCAGGTGTTTCATAGTAGATAGCCAAATAAAATTTTAATAACAATAGACTGCAGAATAATAGGCATAAAAAGCTTTATATAGAGAATACAGTAAATATATGTTAGAGTACAACTTCCCTAATTTGCCCCATCAGTCAAAACTGAAAACTCTCCTGAAGGTATTGCACCTCTCCCTCTATCTTATTATCTAAGTGCCTTATTTGTTGACTATGTTACATTTTTTTTCTTCAGATTTTGTTGGAAAATAGATTTCTCCCATCTTCTTATGTAGTGTTTAAACAGCTTTACCTAAAAATAAAAATAGGTCAGTATACTGGGTGGAAAAATTGATGAGACCTCCATTTTAACCCTTACACTCCAACTTTAATAATCAAGACTTCAGTTGATATAAAATAGTCATATTACCCAGTCCCCTGACACTTTTTGTCCCTCATACCTAATCCTTTCATCAAAGTGATGGATTTTAGTTTCAAAATTACAGTTCTATTTGTATAGTCCATCTTTTTCTAACAACATCACAAGTCCAAGTTACTCTTTTAAAGGCCACATTGAGAGTAAGCCCTTAACAGGTCTGATTTATTTTACCCGTCTCCTACTCTCTCATACTGAAATCAATATTACCTGTGTGTATGTGGTGATGAGAGATTGCTACATGGATAAAACATCTAGTTTTCTCATGCATATTCTTTTGAACAATCTAAGGGGCATAGCCAGACTAGAAGTTATAAAATGCAAATAAAATACAAGTTTCAATTTTTCAAAGATTCATTTCCCACAACAGCACAGTATGAAGAGAAAGGCAGTATGAAGTGCTTTCAGTGTGTGGGAATCATGATTTCAACATTATACTCTTGTAAACCAAAAGATATCTGAGACAGGTCTCAATCAATTCAAAAGTTTATTTTGTCAAGGCTTAGGACATGCCCGAAACAAACAAACAAACAAACACAGAATCACAGAAATAGTCTGTGGTCTGTGCCTTTCTCCAAAGATGAATTTGAGGGTTTCAATATTTAAGGGGGAAAAATGGGCTGGAGGAGAAAAAGGGAGGGTATGGTAATTCACATGTTGCAAGAGAAAAGGAGGAGGTGGGAGAATAGTCAATTATATATTCATCTCCTGCTCAGTAAATTGGCACTTTACATAAGATAAGGTTAACATAGAGTAGCTACCTATAGAGTAGAAACTGCTCTGACATTGGCAACCACAGGATACTGGCAGAACCCTGGAAAGCTGTGGGATCCCCTGGAGATCTAGCACTCAGCATGGGCTGCCCCTATGGGAAGGGAGAGTGCAGCTCGCCAAAGTGCCCTTTGGAAAAAGGGAAATGTGGTGAGGTGCCATTCTCCAAAGGGTCCAGCACCAGTGGCCAGAAATGGATGCGGAGAAGGGGTAAGCTTCCGCTCCCCCTGTCTACTGTTGTGGATGCAGCAGAGGCCTTCCCCACTGGGTACTGTTGTGGGTGCACCTGGAAACAACCTTTCCAGGACTATTTATGGTGGCTAGACCTGTGCTGGAAGTGTGCCCCTGCCACACAGGGCATAAGGTGAACATAGACAATGTGAACACATACATTGCATGAAGGGCAGGGTTTATCTCCCCTTCATGATAAAGCAGACCCAGAGCAGCAGTGTCCCAGCAACATAGTACAGACAAGCCACAGAGCTGTCTGCTCTGAACTGTGGGAAGAGGCTCTCCTCTGAGACCATTTCAGTGATAGCCACCAGAGGGGTATTTTTGCAGACCTCAGTCACATGACTGCTGGGAGACAAAGGACAGTGTCTATATGAGCTGAAGGCAGCAAGCCCTGTGAGAGGGGCATGATAGAGAAGCAGACCATGTTCCTGGTGACCAGGACAAGAAGCTAGTGTAGCACCTCATGCCCCTCTCCCTGAGACCTCAGTGTGCCCCAGTGAATTCCCTCCATCACCGTAGTCCATGCAGGTTCTTCCACTCGTCATCAGGTTACTGGAGAACAAGCCAGCTCTTACTTTTCATTGCCACCCAATGACTGAACTGCACCACCAACTAAAACATTCTGCTGTCAGAAGTCATATTGCTAGTGTATGAGATAAGCTTCCTGAAACCTCTGCACTGCTAGCCCCATAGAAGATAATTTGTTGGACCTTATGCCCAATACACCACTACAACAAGCAACATTTACGAAAACCACTGCACAAAAGCTATCCATAACCAAGGAACCCCAGATCCTTAACACCCTGAAAGTACCCAGTAAGCAAGCCAAATGATCATACACAATATATACGACAGTCAAACCCTCAAGGGGAAAAATAATAGAAAATTAAAAAGTCCCATTCAAACAATAGTAAATTAAAAAATAAAAAGAGACAGCTTCTTCAGGTGGGAAGTAATCAGCACAAGAACTCTGACAGTATAAAAACACTGAGTGCTTTGACACTCACAAAAGATTGTACTAGCTCTCTAGAAATGGATCCTAACCAAAATGAAAAGTTAGAAATGACAGATAAAGATTTCAAAATACAGATTGTAAGGGAACTTAAGGAGATCTAAGAGTTAGTTGAAAACCAATACAAAGAAACTGGAAAAACAATTTAGGATATGAAAGACAAGATAGATATAATAAAAGCAAACAAACAAACAAACAAAAAAACTACTGGAAATGAAAACTTCACTGAAGGAATTTCAAAATACAGTTGAAAGCTTAAGCAATAGACTAGACAAAGCAAAAGAAATAATTTCAGCACTGGAAGACCGGTCTTTTTAATAAACCCAGTAAGAAAAAAAAAAAAAGAAAGAAAAAAAGAGTTTAAACAAATGGACAAAGACTTTGAGAAACATAAGATTATGTAAAGTAACCAAACCTACAACTTAAAGGCATTCTGAGAGACAAGAAAAAGTAAGCAATTTGTAAAACATATTTGAGAGAATAATTCAGGAAAATTTTCTTGATCTTGCAAGAGAGGTAGACATCTGGACACAATAAATTCAGAGAGCAACTATAAGATACCACACTAGACAACGATCACCAGGGCATATACTCCTCAGACTATCTAAGGTCAACATGAAATACAAAACAAAACAAAACAAATCTTAAAAGCAGCTAGAGAGAAATGTCATATCACCCATTAAGGAAAACCCATCATATTAACAGTGAACATCTCAGAAGAAACTTTATAAGCCAGAATTCATCACCACTAGACCAACCCTACAAAAAATGTTCAAAGAAGTTCTAAACGTGGAAAAGAAAGGACAATACTTACCACCATAAAAACACATGTAACTACAAAGGTCACAAATCCAATAAGGCAACTACATAATTGAAACTGCAAAGCAACTAGCTAACAACAGTATGAAAAGAACAAAACCTCACATATCAATATTAACTTTAATGCAAATAGCTAAAATGCTCCAATTAAAAGATATAGATTGGCAAATTAGATTTAAAAACAAAGCCCAACCATTTGCTGACTAAAAGAGAGCCACCTCACATGAAAAGATGCATACAGACTCAAAGGGTGGAAAAAGATATATTATGCAAATGGCAAACAAAATACAGCAGGAGTTGCTATTCTTGTATCAGATATAACAGACTTGAAACCAACAACAGTAAAAAAAATGATAAAAAGAACATTACATAATTATAAAGAGTTCGATTAATCAAGAAGATTTCATTATCCTAAATATGTATGCACCCAACACTGGAGCACCCAGATATATAAAGCAAGCACTACTATACCTGAAAAATGAGAATGACTTTGGTACAATAATAGTGGGGGATTTCAAAACCCCACTGACAGCACTAGATAGATCATCAATGCAGAAAATTAACAAGAAAACTCTGGACTTAAACTGGAATATTGACAAAATGGACATTTACAGAACATCATATCAACCAATTGCAGAATATACATTTTTTTCTCATCTGCACATGGGATATTCTCCACAATTGACCACGTTTGGCCATAGATCAAGTATTAATAAATTCAAAAAATGGAATCATATCAAGCACCTTCTCACATCACAGTGGGATGCAATTAGAAATTAATAGCAAGAGGAACTCTCAAAACCACACAAGTACATGAAAACTAAACAACTTGCTCCCAAAAGACTTTGAGAAAAACAACTAAATTAAGGCAGAAATAAAAAACAATTTTGAGACAAATTAAAATAGAATCATAATATACAAAATCTCTGGGATACACCCAAAGCAGTGCTAAGAGGAAAGTTTATAGTGTTAAATGCCTACATCAAACAGATCTATAAGGAACTCAAATAAATCAACAAGAAAAAAGCAAATAGCCTCATTAAAAATTGGGCAGAGGACATGGGCAGACATTTTTCAAAAGAAGACAGACAAGCAGCCAACAAGCATAAAAAATGCTCAACATCACTAATCATAAGAGAAACGCAAGTCAAAACCGTAATGAGATACCATCTCACACTAGTCAGAATGGCTATTACTAAAAAAGTCAAAAATGTCAGGTGTTGAGGATACTGAGAAAAGTGAACACTTATACACTGTTGGTAGGAATGTAAATTAGTACAACCTCTATGGAAAACAGTAGAGCAGTTTCTCAGTGAACTAAAAATAGAGCTATTTTTGACCCAGCAATCCCACTACTGGATATTTACCCAAAGAAAAAGAAATAATTGTATCAAAAAGACACCTACACTTGTATGTTTATCACAACACTATTCACAGTAGCAAAGTCATGGAATCAACCAGAGTGTTTCATCAATGGATGACTGGATAAAGTAAAAATGGTATGTATACAACTTGGAATATCACACAGCAATAAAAAATAATAAAATAATTGTGTTTTGCAGCAACATGGATGGACTTCAAGATCATACACCCAAGTGAAATAACTCAAAAACAGAAAATCGTATACTGCATGTTCTCACTCATAAGTGCGATCTAAACAATGGGTATACATGGACATGGAAAGAAAAATAATAAACAGCTTGGACTCCAAAATGGGGGAGGGTGGGAAGGAGATGAGGCTTGAAATATTATCTAGTGAATATCATTTAAAATATTCACTATTCAGGAAACAGGTATGCTGGAAACCCAAACCTCACTATTGTACAACATATCCATGTAACTAACCTACACTCTGAATCTCTCATTTAAGAAAAATTAAAAATTCCAAAACAGAGAAGTTTTTCTGTGTCTGTGTGGGACCAGTGAGCTATATGGCATGGCGAAACACAATTTCCTTTACTTTCCATTTTCTTACTTATAAAGTCGGGGGAGGGAAAGTATTCTAGAGGAATTCTAAAATTCATTTAAGCTCTGAATACATAACTGTCTACTTCCTGATTCGAATAATTACACAATTCTTTCACTCTGATTTTTAAAATTATGGAATATATAACTGGAAGATATGAATTTCAGCAGAATATATGCCTTGCTTTTATAAATGGCTCTAAAATTTTTTATTTATTTCACAGTGGGTAGATTATGACACAAACAGTAAAACGTCTTTTAATGTTACTACAGTCTACACCCTTAATCATAAAATTTAAGAGAAAAAAACACAAACTATCTCACAGTCATCAAAATATTAGGTGTGCAGTGTTGTTTAAACCCAATTCATCTGTTTTCACTTAAACACATTGAATATATTCCCCACCTCTAACAAGACATAGTTTAGGGAACTAAGTCTCTAATCAACCTAATACTCAGCTCTCCTTTCCTCATTATTTACCTCACTGACAGACAATTTCATTAACCTCCTCCTGTGTAATAATTTTCTCTTTCACATGCTCAGGGAAAACATTTTCTAGCTGCACAATTTTGTGACCATGGTAAATGACATGTGTTTTCTGAAATTTGCCAAGGAGATAAACTCTGACACCTGGCCTATTTAAGCTAGCTTGAAAATAATGGGGGGTTCTTTTTGTTCATTTGTATGAGAAACTTAGAATTTTAGATTTCCATTAAAAAGGTAGTGATACTTCAGGACTTGGTACATCAGGGCATCTCATGACATTTGCATTTTAGAAATGGATCTGACAACACTATATTGAGAATAATGAGAAATCCATCTTGAGTATGGTGCAAAATCCAAGCATGCAGTGATTGTCTCTGTGTTACTGATTTTATCTGTAGGATTCAGTAGTTCTATCATTGGGTTGTGTCTTCACCAAATGAAGAGTTTAACTGCCTCCACGGGGTTGAAAACAATTACTGAGTGTTTTTAGATATAGATAGACACTGAAGGGAAAATTGCCCAGTTATTTGGGGCTTCGTGAAGATAGGCCAAAGGCAAGTGCTCTGTGGGACACCTATCATCCACAGAAGAATGCCCTTTTAAGCTTACTTAACAACAAGGGGCTATCACAGAATTTTTCCAGTTGCATAACCACTAAATGGGACATATAGACAGATATATTTACTGAGGTGAAATTCTGAGGTTTTCCATTTTACAATTAGCCAAATCATAAAATGGTCAAAGAGATAATCGTTTTCTCTACTTGTTTAGATCATCTGAAGCTCTAACCATTTAGACTGCTAAACAATGTATACAGACAATTCTTTCATTAATTCACTCAATTACCTCTTACAAAGAGATACTGTGAAAGGAACTTGGGACACAACAATGAATAAGTAATACACACTTCTTTCCCCAAGTCGCTTAGAATCTAGTAGGATGAAAAACATACAGATAGATTCAATAGAGTGTGTGCCAATAGATGGAGGTACAAGATCTTATGGCAGTGCATATGTAAGGAGACATCCAATTCAGTTTGGGAGTGGTTCATAAAGATTTCTTTCTTTTTTTTTTTTTTTTGAGACAGAATCTCACTCTATTGCCCAGGCTGGAGTACTATGGCGCAATCTCGGCTCACTGCAATCTCTGTCTCCCGGGTTCAATCAATTCTCCTGCCTCAGCCTCCTAAGTAGCTGGGATTACAGGTGTGTGCCACCACGCCCAGCTAATTTTTATATTTTTAGTAGAGACGAGGTTTCACCATGTTGATCAGGCTGGTCTCAAACTCCTGACCTCGTGATCCGCCCGCCTCGGCCTCCCAGAGTGCTGGGATTACAGGCGTGAGCCACCGCGCCCAGCCATAAAGATTTCTTAAAACACGATAATTTGAGCTAAGACTTGAAAGATTATTAGTTTGCTAATCTGCTGGGCGAGGCAGTAGTGCATTAGAAGCAAAGGAAATAGCAACTGCAGAGCTCAGGGATGGCATGAACAATTGTTTGAAGGTGACAAACGCAAGATCGTGTTGTGGTGGAAACGAGGTTTAAGAAAGAAATCATAATAATTAATTTGTTTTCTTATCTGCCGTTTTCACTAAAAGTCAAATGAAGAAAAATGCCAGTTAATTGAGGGCTCTGAATAATTAAAGGTTTCAAAAACAACAATGAAATAGCAGGGGAGATGAAGGGGTAAATATAACTATACTACATGAAATACGGTCCAAGATTTTGTTTTTATTTAAAGAACATGCAACTGACTGTGGTGCCAGGTTGGAGAGTAGTGGGTCTGATTCAGCTGTGGTGTGTGTATATGGTTCTTTTTATTTATTTATTTTTTTACTGTAATTATCATCATGTGTTCTTGTCAGCAATTCGAATTCACCATGGAGATAATGCAAATTTTATCAACCATGCTGCTTTCACTCAATCTTTTTCTTTCTCTCTCTCTCAACCCCCTCTCCCGACTCTCTCCCTTCCCTATCCTTCTTCTTCCTCTTTTTCTCACTCACTCTGTCTATCTTGCCTTGTTCCAAAAATGTCATAAGGCAAGGCAGCTTAGCAGTCTGTAAAGATGCATGCAATACAATAAGAGAACATAAATTGAAAATAAGTGAGAGTATGAGGCAAAGGAGAAATGAAAGCAATAATGTAGAGGAGAACTAAATAAGTGGGATTAGCCAGGAAGAACATTCCATGAAGGCCTTATAGAATAGGAAAAGCTAGGCTGCAATGTGGACTGTCGACCTTCTGGCATGCACCATGAAGAGGGATACACAGTTACACGATTCACAATGTCTACTGGGCAAGGGCAAACCATTGTTCAATAGAAACACCACTTGTCCTATCCTCGATATCTCCCATGGGAAGACACTGCACCCTGAGTTTATCAAACAAGGCACATCAGAACCACAGACAAATATATAAACTATCTCAAATGTCCAATGGATTTGTCACCATCTCAAACTTTTTTTTTCAATGTGTTCTAAGTAGGTAATCCTTTCTTTTCATGATGTGGGTCCAGTCTCACTTTGTTTAGTTGCATGATTTTGGTGGATTTCTATGAGGCTTTTAAAAAAGAAAAAAATATATTATTATTACTCAATGATGCTGTTTCTCAAGCAATAGATGTCAATGCTTTATGCCTTGAAATTCCTCTGCCAAGAAGACTTCAATCTCTCCTGTCACCTAGCAACTCTCAACCTGTCTGCATTGTAACTCAAGGTTTACTATGTGTGATTAGATTCTAGAAGAGAAAATGATAAAATGTATTGAGGTGATACTTGTGCATTACCCAGTAATTTTCCCATAGGATGCAAAGAAATTTAAATTGAGAAATAAGACAGATAGTGGGTGATAAAATTATTTTGTTGCTTTTGACCATAGTAAATAGTATCTCATCAGTATCAGGGACCAACGTTTTTAATTATCATAAACAGTGAAGAGAAGGAGCTGGATTGCAGAGAATAAAGTTACATCTATATTACACAAAAGCACTTCTTCAGTTCTGCAATCACCATACATTACACGTACACTATTTCCATTGAAAACAGTGTGATGCATAAAATCAAATTTATTACCTAAGGTTTTTTTTTTTTTTCTATTTTAAACGGTTCTGTCCATTTGAAGAAAAGAATTTGATTTAAAGGTAAGCAGATATCTACCAGCCTACTCCCAACACTTTACAGGGCAAGCTGCAGGCAAAAATCCAACAGTAACAAAAAGAAATCCTATATAAAACTAAGTGCATTTCACTTGTCACCTTTGTTCTGTGGTTCCTGTGGAGGGAGTATCCATATGACTAGGGAGCCTTCAATCCTAAGAAGTCTTTACTTGTGAAAATAAAACTTAGCTAATTAAGATGGGCAAAATGTGACTCATAAAACAGAGATAGACATTTACGCCCTGAGCTTTAAAACCCGTTATAGCTCTATGTGTGGGGAAAATGCAGGTGTCTTTGCAAGAGGCATTTGGAAGACTAGTTCTGAGGACAATGTGAGAAGAGGCACACTGCTGGCTGAAATAACCTCAATATCCCTTGCAGGAATGCTGAATCTGCCTCATTTGGAACGGGCCCCAAGGAATGTTTTTCACCCACTGCTTACATAAATTTTCTGACTAGGTAGTAAAGTTGCAATACTTTGAAAATGCCTTTTAACCATATTTTTACATAGAAAGCAACTTTTAAATATACTGATATATTTCTGTGTTTAAAGAACATTAAACATTCGATTTTAAAGGTGACTCTTTCCCATACAGAACGAAGTTAAAATGAAAAAAGGAAAACACCAATCAAGTCCAAAATTATAATTCTTAAACAAATTCTCCTGAGAGTTGTTCAAGGTGATGGGGACATTTCCTGCCAAGAATTTATAAGGAAAACAGTTCTGGAAGGAACTATTAATTGTGCAGTGGGATTATGTCTCTCATTGAGAGTTTTTATTTCCATGAGCTATCCCATGTCCTATACCCTTCCTGGTAGCAAGTTACATGCTTAAGGAAGCAACTCTTTCAGTAAACTAATGAGTGTATGATTGTAAGATATTTTTTATTCCTGTGTCATTATCTGGATTCAGTCAGCACAACAAGGTCCTTAAATTGGCCTTTACCTTAACTACCTGAACACCTTGTGGGTGCTATCAAAATGTATCTAGCTGATTATTATTACTTCTTCTGATTTTGAATAATAATAATTTCAAATATTGCTCTTAAACTTGAATTTCTAGCCTTGATATGAATTTTAGGTACATTCTTTGTTTTTTTGTTATTGTTTTTGTTCTTTTGAAACGGGGCTTTGCTCTTGTTGCCCAGGCTGGAGTGCAATGGCACAATCTCGGCTCACTGCAACCTCCGCCTCCCCGGTTCAAGTGATTCTCCTGTCTCAGCCTCCTGAAAAGCTGGGATTACAGGTGCATGCCACCACGCCTGGCTAATTTTTATATTTTTAATAGAGACGGGGTTTCATCATATTGATCAGGCTGGTCTTGAACTCCTGACCTCAGGTGATCCACCCACCCCGGCCTCCCAAAGTGCTGGGATTACAGGCATGTGCCACCATGCCCGGCCTGCTATGTTTAATTTTAAACAGATGAATAAATTTCCTGTTGTAACTCATAACTTTATGACTTGCGTTAACAATGGTGAAGCTGGCTGGGATTAGGTAAAACTGGATGACTGTCCTGCTTCAATATGAGTTTGAAAGCAACCAGGTTGTCTAGTGAAAAAAAAAAAAAAAGTAGAAAGCAGACAGGCTTTTCAGAAACCTCACGTTCTTTCATCTCATGAAGTTTCCCCTTGAGACAAAGGATAAAAAGTCATGCAGAAGAAAGCAAGGGTCATAGTAAAATAAAACATCTTATTTCCAGTTAGAAATAGTGTATCTTTATGAAACTGATGAATTGCCAATAACGTCTCTGGAAGTACATGGATTGACAATGTATTGTGTAATGTAGATCGTGATTTGGACTCTGATAATTCAATCTAACTTGCTTTCCTTGGTTGATACATCTCTTCTTTCCCTGAAGGTAATCCCTGCTGTGATAGAGCAAGACTTAGGCCTACAGGGAGTAAAGGACTTTCTTCGCCTAATAACATATCTAGTAGTTCCCTACAATCCTTTTGATTTGAGATTCACCACCTTCTTTCACAACTTCCAAATGCAGTCTCTGGTCTAGCTATTTTTGAATGACTGAACTCTTCCATTTCATAAAATTCCCTTCCCCATGAACAGTTGGGCAATTTCCAAGAGAGGCCACTAGAAGGCAGCTCATGCATAACTAAGTCCCTGCTGATCCGTAGAACAGCTACCAAATTGCTCAGATATCACAAGGAAGTACCCTTTTACAGAATTACTCAAGACTCTCTAGAGCCACACTAGAACTTTATGCCCATGACACTCCCCTGAACTCCATAAGGTAGGTATCAATGTTCTTTTTCCGATTCTTTCTAAAGTGTCTTTGGTTAAGTTAGTACAGAGTGGGTGTTCACTTACGGCAGTGTCCCAACTCACATAATCAGAAGTACAACAACCTTACCATACCTTTGCACAATTTAACCCATAACTTTAAGGGATAAAAAGCATATCTCGGAAAAAGTGTGTTGGCATCAGAGATTGGGTGTATGTACAAGACCATGTGAGTGGGGATTACTGTGTGTGGAAGTACATGGTATTATCACCACATAGTCATGCAAGTCAAAACTCTAGAAATCATCCTTAAAATCCCCTAAGATCCGCAGCTACCTTTCACTACAAATTCCTATCAATTTTACCTTCCAATTAAATTTTGATTCTGTCCACTTCCAGTACTATAGTCCAAATAACCATCCATCATCAGACTACAACACAGCCTCAGCTCCCTAAACTTCTCCCTGCGTCCACATTTGTCTATTACATCCTATATCCCATATTGTAAGTAGAGTGATTTTTAGAAACACAAATAGTTTTAATGATTTCCAGTTGTTCTTAGGATGAAGACCAAAATTCTTAATCTGGCTTATGAAGGCCGTGAATGACTCTGCCTAGCTCTCTCCAGCCTAACCTCCTTACTCTCTTACTCTCCCCATAGTTCTCTGTGCTCCAGCCACACAGGGCTTCTGTCAGCTCTCAAACTCCCTATACTCCCCTGTATATCAGGACTTTTGCATGAGCTGTTTCTTCTGCATAGATTGCACTTCCACACTTCCTTTGCTTCACCTGCTTAATTTCTACTAAGCACTTAAATTTCTTCTGAAATGTCAATTCTTTTGAGAAATTTTTCTTGAATTTGCCCCAAGAAAACATCATGTCCCCTTGATGTATATTATAAAAGCTCTCTGTTTTTGTTCTTGTTATTAGTCCAGTTTTTAATTATGTATTTGTGCGATTATTTTGATAACT
Source organism: Papio anubis (assembly GCF_008728515.1). Lineage (NCBI taxonomy): Eukaryota > Metazoa > Chordata > Mammalia > Primates > Cercopithecidae > Papio > Papio anubis. Next base: position 59,149,086 of record NC_044996.1, on the reverse strand, counting down.
ATCTCTATCACTAGAATATAAGCTCAGCGCATGTGTTCTGTTGTAGTCACCGTCTTATGCCCAAAGACAGATAGTAACTGCTTAATGGGTATATGTAAGGGGATGAACAAGAAGAATAAATGAATGAAATACAGATACTGACGCTCAAAAGGAGCCCATAGGTGCTGTGTCCTGTTATCTACTGAGTTATAAATTAATAATCCTTTAGATAGATGGGAGGCATATACAAATTTCCGTTAAGTTCACCAGGAAGCGGAGGGGCGGAGTGAATGGCGAATAAAGACAGCTCAGTCTCAACTCCCAAAACAGCGACACAGAAGAGCCGGTGATTTGGCATTACTTCAACTGAGGTACTGGAGGTTCATCTCGCCAGAGTGCTGACCAATCGGTACTGGTCGCTGCTGCCTTGACCAGCGAGCTGAAGCAGAGCTGGTGTCGCCTCACCTGGGAAGCATAAAGGGGAAGGAATCCTTTCCTAGCCAGGGGAACTGGGCCCCACACAACACCTGGAAAATCCCGGAACTCCACCCCAATACTGCTTTAAGCAAACAGGCACACCAGGAGATCATATCCCACACACCAGCACGGGGAGGGTCCCCGCGCCCACTGAGGCCTCCCTCATTGCTAGCACAGCAGTCTGTGATCTACCCGGCAGAGCAGCAGCATGAGGCTGGGGAGAGGCGCCATGTGCTGAGGCTTAAGTAGGTAAGCTCAGCTGCTGGGCTCAGGCTTGGGTGGAGCTGGCAGCTCAAGGAAACACTGCCTGTCTCTGGCAGCTCCCACCTCTGGGGGCAGGGCACAGTAAACAATAACAAACATGAACCTCTGCAGGCATAAATGACTCTGTCTGACAGCTTTGAAGAGAGGCAGTGGATCTCCCAACCGCAGGAGTTGAGATCTGAGAAAGGACAGACTCCTGCTCAAGCGGGTCCTGACCCTGAGTAGCCCTAACTGAGACATCCCCCACTAGGGAGCAGTCTGACACCCCACACCACTGGGGTGAGTACACCCCCTGAGAGAAGGAAGGCTTCCAAAAAGATCAGACAATTTACACTTGCTGTTCCAGAAATATTCTATCTTCTGCAGCCTCTGCTGCTGATACCCAGCAAACAGAGTGGATCAAACAATCTCAACAGACCTACAGCTGAGGTCCTGACTGTTAGAAGAGAAGCTTATCAAACAGGAAGGACACCTACCTCAACCCCATCCAGTACATCCTGCATCATCAAAGACCAGGGGAGCAGATAAAACAACAAAGATGGGGAAAAGCAGTGCAGAAAAGTGGAAATTCAAAATAAGAAGCGCATCTCCCGGCAAAGGGGCGCGGCTCGCCGCCAACAGCGGATCAAAGCTGAATGAGAATGACTTTTGTGAGATGAGAGAGAAGAAGGCTGATCCATCAAATTTCTCAGAGCTAAGGAGAATTCGTACTTAAGCAAAGAGAGCAAAATCTTGAAAAAGTGGAAGAAATTTGATGGCTAGAATAATTAGTAGAGAAGGTCGCCGGCAAATGAAGAAGTGAAAACCATGACCGCGAAATCGTGACAAGTACAAGCAGCTAACCGACTTCGATCAGCTGGAAGAAAGAGTATCAGCGATTGAGGATCAAATGAATGAAATGAATGAGGAAGAAACCAAAAGAAGAAAAAGAAAAATGAACAAAATGCAGAGTATGGGATTATGTAAAGACAAATCTACGTCTGATTAGGGTGCCTGAAAGTGAGGGGAAAATGGAACCAGTTGGAAAACACTCTTCAGGATATCATCCAGAACTTCCCAACCTATTAGGGCAGGCCAACATTCAAATCCAGAAATACAGAAGCATACAAAAAGATACTCCTGAAGAGAGAGAGCAACTCAGACACATAATTGCCAGATTCACCAAAGTTGAAATGAAGGAAAAATCTTAAGAACGTAGAGAAAAGTCAGATTTACCCTGAGAAATTACATCAGACTCACAGCAGATCTCCCGGCAGAAACTCTCCCAGCAGAGGGGTGGGGGCCAATATTCAGCATTCTTGAAAAGAATTTTAGAACCCAGAATTTCATATCCAGCAAACTAAGTTTCATAAATGAAGGAAATAAGAGTATTTACAGATAAACAAATGCTTGAGAGATTTTTGTCACCACTAGGCCTGCTGAAGAGACCCTGAAGGAAGCACTCAACATGGAGAGAACCTTGGTACCAGCCATCTCCAAACATGCCAAAATGTAAAGACCACTCGAGGCTAGGAAGAAACTGCATCAACTAACGAGCAAAATAACCAGTTAATATCATAATGGCAGGATCAAGTTCACCTGTAAATCTTGACATAGAAAGCAATGGACCATGCTCCAATTAAAAGACACAGACTGGCAAACTGGATAAGAGTCAAGACCATCAGTCTGCTGTATTCAGGGGCCATCTCACACCTGGGAACATACATGAAGCTCAAAATAAAGGGATGGAGGAAGATTTGCATGGAGAACAAAAAGCAGGGGTTGCAATACTGGTCTCTGATGAATAGACTTTAAACCATCAAAGATCAAAAAGAAGTTAAAAGAGAAGGCCATTACACATAATGGTCAGGGTCTCAACAGGAAAGAGCCTTATCCTAAATATATGCCCAATACAGGAGCACCCAGATTCATAAAAGCAGTCCTTAGAGACTTGCAAAGAGACTTAGACTCCCATACAATAATAATGTGGGAGAGACCAACACTCCACTGGCATTAGACAGATCAGCGAGACAGAAAAGTTAACAAGGATATCCAGGAATTGAACTCATCTCTGCAGCAAGCCAGACCTAATGAACATCTATAGAACTCTCACCCCAAATCAACAGAATATACATTCTTCTCAACACCACATTGTACCTCCCAAATTAACCACACATGGTAAGGAGTAAAAGCACTCATAGCAAATGTACAAAAGAACAGAAGTATAACAAACTGTCTCTCAGACCACAATGCCAATCAAACTAGAACTCAAGGACTAAGAAACTCAATCAAAACACGACTCAACTACATGGAAACTGAACAACCTGCTCCTGAATGACTACTGGGTACATAACGAAATGAAGGCAGAAATAAAGATGTTGCTTTGAAACCAATGAACAAAAGATACAACATACCAGAATGGGACACATTTAAAGCAGTGTGTGAAATTTACAGCACTAAATGCCCACAAGAGAAAGCTGAGGGAAGATCTAAAATTGACACTCTAACACCACAATTAAAAAGAACTAGAGGAAGCAGAGCAAGCATTCAAAAGCTAGCAGAAGGCTGAAATCGCTAAGATCAGAGCGAGCAAACTGAAGGAGATAGAAGACACAAAAACCCTCAAAAATAATGAATCCAGGAGGTTGGTTTTTGAAAGATCAACAAAATTGACAGACCACTAGCAAGACACAATAAGAAGAAGAAAAAGAAGAAAGAACAAATCGATGCAATTAAAAATGATAAAAGGGATATCTGCGACCCACAAACTACCATCAGAGAAACAAACACCTCTAAAATAGCTGAAAACTAGAAGAAATGGATAATTTCTGGACCTTACTGCTCTTCAAAGACTAAACCAGGAAAGAAATTTGAATCCTGAATAGACAATAGCAGGCTCTGAAATTGGGCAACAATGTATACCAATAAAAAGTCAGGACCAGATGGATTCACAGCTGGTCACCAGAAGTACAAGGAGGAGTTGGTACCATTCAGCTACAAGAAACTATTCCAATCAATAGAAAAAGAGGGAATCCTCTAACTCATTTATGAGGCAACATCATCCTGATGCAAAGCCTGGCAGAGATACAACAAAAAGAGAATTTTAGCCAATATCCCTGATGAACATCGATGCAAAATCCTCAATAAAATACTGGCAAGCCAGTTCAGCAACACATCAAAGAAAACACATCACCATGATCCGTGGAGCTTCATCCTGGGATGCAAAGGCAGTTCAACTTTTGACCATAAATCAATAAACATAATCCAGCATATAAACAGAACCAAAGAACCAGAACCATGATTATCTCAATAGATGCAGAAAAGAACTTTGACAAAATTCAGCAACCTTCATGCTAAAACAACTCAATAAATTCGGTATTGATGGAGCGGTACCTCAAAATAATAAGAGCTATTTATGACAAACACACAACCAATATCACTGAATGGGCAAAAACTGGAAAATTCCTTTGAAAACTGGCACAAGGTGAGATGCCCTCTCTCACCACTCCTAATATGTAACATAATTGTTGGAAGTTCTGGCTAGGAGCAATCCAAGGCAAGAAAGAAATCAGGAGTATTCAGTTAGGAAAAGAGAAGAAGTCCGTGTCCCTGTTTGCAGATGACATGATTGTATATTTAGAAAACCCCGATGTCTCAGCCCAAAATCTCCTTAAGCTGATAAACTTCAGCAAGTCTCAGAGATACAAAATTAATGTGCAAAAATCACAAATATATACACAGTAACAGACAAACAGAGAGCAAATCAGAATGAACTTCCATTCACAATTGCTTCAAAGAAGATAAAATACAGGAATCCAACTTACAAGGACCTCTTCAAGGAGAACTACAAACCCACTGCTCAGTGAAATAAAGGACACAAATAAATGGAAGAACATACCATGCTCATGGATAGGAGAATCAATAATAAGTGAAATGTGCATACTGCCCAAGGTATTTATGGAATTCAATGCCATCCCCATCAAGCTACAATGAGTTTCTTCACAGGAGTGGAAAAACTGCTTTAAAGTTCATATGGAACCAAAAAGAGCCGCATCTCAAGACAATCCTAAGTCAAAGGAACTAAAGCTGGAGGCATCAGCTACCTGACTTCAAACTATACTACAAGGCCACAGTAACCAAAACAGCATGGTACTGGTACAAAACAGAGATATAGACCAATGGAACAGAACGAGTCCTCAAAAATAATACCACACACATCTACAGCCATCAGTCTTTGACAAACCTGAGAGAAACAAGAAATGAAAGGACCCTATTTAATAAATGGTGCTGGGAAAATTCCAGTAGCCATAAGAGGAAGTGAAGAAAGCTGTTGGATCCTTTCATACTCATATAGAAAATTGATTCAAGATGGATTAGGGAACTTAAATGTTGACCCACACAATACCATAAAAATCCTACCAGAAGGAAAACCTAGATAGTACCATTCAGGACATAGGCATGAGCAGACTTCATGTCTAAAACACCAAAAACAACTTGGCAAGCAAAAACCAAAATTGACAAATAAGGATCTCATTAAACCTAAGGCTTCTGCACAGCAGAAAAGAAACTACCCTCAGAGTGAACAGGCAATACCACCACAGAATGGGAGAAAAGAACCTGCAATCTACTCATCTGAAAAAGGGCTAATATCAAACCTACAAAGAACTCAAACAAATTTACAGAAAAACAACAACCCCATCAAAAAGTGGGCAAAGGATAGCGAACAGACATTTCTCCAAAAGAAGACATTCATACAGCCAACAAACACATGAAAAATGCTCATCATCACTGGCCATCAGAGAAATACCAATCAAAACCACAATGAGACCACCATCACACCAGTTAGATAGTGATCATTAAAAAGTCCAGGGAAAACAACAGGTGCCTGGAGGAGGATGTGTGGAGAAATAAGGTACTTTTACACTTGTTGGTGGGATTGTAAACCTAGTTCAACCATTATGGAAAACAGTATGTGATTCCATAAAGGATCTAGAACTAGATGTTCCATATGAGCCCAACCATCCATTATAAGGTACCCAAGGATTATAAATTATGCTGCTCTAAAGACACATGCACCGCGTATGTTTTATTGCAGCACTATTCTAATAATAAAGACTTGGAATCCTTAAATGTCCATCAGTGACAGATTGGATGAAAATCAATGGCTAACATATACACCATGGAATACTATGCAGCCATAAGGATGAGTTTGTGTCCTTTGTGGGACATGGATGCCTTTGGAATCCGTCATTTCTTAGCAAACTATCACAAGAACAGAGAACCAAACACCGCATGTTCTCACTCATAGGTGGGAACTGAACAATGAGATCACTTGGACTCCGGAAGGGGAGCATCACACACGGAGGGCTATCATGGGGAGGAGGGGGAGGGGGAGGAGGTGCATTGGGAGTTATACCTGATGTAAGCGAGCGAGTTGATGGGTGCAGCAGATAATAGCACAAGTATACATATGTAACAAACCTGCACGTTATGCACATGTACCCTACAACTTACAGTATAATAATAATAAATAAATTTTAAAAAAAAACAAAAAAAATTCACCAGGAAGCATGGCTCTTTTGAAAGAAATACAGAAAGAAAGCGTTATTGTTTTTGTTAATATAGATGGAGGGAGAAAATGGATTAATCATATTTAAGGGATAACAAGGGAGTAGGTAGAATGTTGTTAATATAGGTGAACAAAACACAAAGTTAGGTAGGTTCCAATTTTAGAAAGCTTTAAATGCTATCTAGAGAGAATGTAGGCCACTGTCAGCCAAATGACATGGACAAGCAGGTAAGAAACCCAACAAATACGATTATGAATTGCACTGGAAATCAAAAGCAAATGGGGCTAGTTGGTTTGAATTTGGCTTGTTTAAAATATGCTCACTTATTCACGAAGACTAAATACCAGAAACAAACCAGGTATCCCTCCAGAGGAGAACAGCTAAATGAAACATGTTATATGCATATAATAAAATATGAGTTGGCAATAAAAATAAGTATACTATTGTTGCAAAAAAGAAGATTTTAGACAATTTAACACCTTTTCATAATGAAAAAATTTAACCAACTTCAAATAAAAGAGCATTATTTCAGTATAATAAAGGCCACATATGAAAAGCCCACAGCTAACAAATTCCACTTAAAATTTCTAAACTAATAAAAGAACTCAGCAAAGTTGCAAGATACAAAGTCAACATTCAAGAAACAGTTGCTTTTCTATACACTAACAATGAACAATTGGGGAAAAAAACCAATTTCATTTATAATAGCATCCAAAAACATGAACTACTTAAAAACAGACATAGCCAAGCAGGCAAAACACTTGTACGTTTAAAGATACTAAACATTGCGAAAAAATTAAAGGAGACACAAATAAATGGAAAGGTATCCTGTGTTCATGGATTGGAAGACTTAATATTGTTAAAATGTCAACACCAGTTAAAGCAATCTACAGATTCAGTGCAACCCCTATTAAAATTTCAATGGGATTTTTGGCAGAAATACAAAAATCTATTTGAAAATTCATGGAATCTTAAGGGATCCCAAATAGTGAAAACAATCTCAAAACAGAAATATAAATTTGGAGGTCCCACACTTCCTGATTTTGAAACTTATTACAAAGTGAGTTATTAAAACAGTATGGTAATGATTTAAAAATAGACATATAAACCAATTGAATAGAAGATGAGCCCCCAAATAAACCCTCACATATATGATAATTTTATGTTTGATGAGGATGTCAAGATCATTCAATAGAGCAAGAACAGTCTCTTCAAAAAATGGTTCTGGAAAATGAAATATCCATGTGCCAAAGAATCAAGTTGGATTCTTACCTTACATTGTATATATAACATAACTCAAAATTGATCAAAAACCTAAAGTAAGACCTGAAACTGTAAAACTTTTGGAAGAAAACATGGAGAAAATGCTTTATAACATTAGATTTGGCAATGACTTCTTGAATCTGATACCAAGGAACGGGCAACAAAAGAAAACTAGGTAAGTGGGACTACAACAAATTTAAAAATCTGCTGTGCATCAAAGGACATAATCAACAGAACGAAAAGGCAACTGAAGGAATGAGAAAAAACATTTGGAAACCACATACCTGATCAGGGGATAACATCCAGAATATGTTTTTTAAAATGTATGCGGTAGTTAATAATGAGTGTCAACTTGATTGGATTGAAATATACAAAGTATTGATCCTAGTTGTATCTGTGAAGGAGTTGCCAAAAGAGATTATCATTTGAGTCAGCGAGCTGGGGAAGGCAGATCCACCCTTAATCTGGTGGACACTATATAATCAGCTGCTAGCGAATATAAAGCAGGCAGAAAAATGTGGAAAGGAGAGACTGGCCTAGCCCCCCGGCCTGTATCTTTTTCCTATGATGGATGGTTCTCACCCTTGGACATTGAACACCAAATTCTTCAGTTTTGGGACCCAGACTGGCTCTCCTTGCTCCTCAAATTGCAGACAGCTTATCGTGGGACCTTGTGATCATGTAAGTTAGTACTTAATAAATTTCCCTTGAGATATATATATATATATATATATATATACACACACACACACACACACACACACGTATCTATATCCCTTGATAGATAGATAGATAGATAGATAGATAGATAGATAGATAGATAGATAGACCTCCTATTAGTTCTGTCCCTCTAGAGAACCCTGACAAATATTTATTTCAGTACCAGGAGTGGTTTTAGAGGAACAGAATATTAAGGATAGAGTTCTTTTGTTGGTTTTGGGATTTCTGGAGTTGGCTGCTTAATAAGATTAGACCCAAAAATGCTAAGGAATCTACTTTTAATAGTATAGAGAACACTGATAGTCCTTGATGTGAACTATTTAGAGAGTTATGCAAAATAAATGCATTTGGCACTCCTGAGTCACCACTTGTGAGAGACAAGGAGTCTAGTGACATTATACACATTACCTTTGACCATATGTGGAGAACGAAGGAACATGATGAAGCTGGCTGGTTGCTCCTAAGTTCAGTGGACAAAGTGATGAAAGAAAATGATAAACTCAAGGATTCTGTCCCCTGGCATCAGAAACAGATACTGAGCCTCAAATCTGCTAAGATTGCCCTGAGTGAGTCTTATCTCCTGTAGGGAAAAAGCTAAAACTGTGAAAAAACAGACACAAGTTCTTATCATGGAAGTGGCTGACCTGCAACAAAAGATGCATGCACAGCCTCACTAGGTGTCTACTGTTAAAGCGAGGGCACTGATTGGAAAAGAATGGGACCCTGCAACTTGGAATGGACACATGTGGGAGGACCCTGATGAAGCTGGGGGCATTGAGTTTGTAAACTCTGATGAATATTTTTTGCCAGAGGAGTAGCTTCCCCGTCCCCAGTAGTGGCCACATCCTCTCCCTGATCCATGCTGCCATCAGCCTTTCCAACTTTGTCTGAGGAGGTAAACCGTGTGTTGCCTGAAGCAACAGTCATACACTCCCCTGAGGCAGTTGCCAGGCTAAGTAATGTTGATTCTACTCAGGAACCACCTTCAACACCCATGTTTGCTTCTAGACCTATAACTAGACTAAAGTCCTAGTGGGCCCCTGGAATTGAGGTTGAAAGTGTGACCCATGAGGAGGTGTGCTCCACTCGAAGAGAACTGTTTGAGTTTTCTAATTTATATAAACAGAAATCTGGAGAACAGGCATGGGAATGGATATTAAGTTTATGGGATAATGGTGGAAGGAACATACAGTTGGATCAGGATGAATTTGTTGATTTGGTCCCACTAAATAGGGACTCTGCTTTTAATGTTGCAGCTAAGGAATTTAAAAAATGGTTTACTTGCTTGGTTAGGTGAAAAACGGATTAAAAGATGGCCCACTGTGAGTGAACTGGAAACGCCTGATCTTCCTTGGTTTAATGTAGAGAAAGGGATCCAAAGGCTTAGTGAGATGGGGACGGTGGAATGGATTAGTCACTTTAGACCTATACATCCCATCTGGGAGGGTTCAGAAGATATATGCTTAAACAATGTCTTGCAAAAGAGATTTGTGAGGGCAGTACCTGCATCTCTGAAGAGTCCTATAATTGCTCTCCTCTGTACATCAGATCTAAAGGCGGAACTGTAGTCATTCAATGACAAAATGTAAATACAATGAGAATAATTAGATCCTGAGGTGGCAGGGGTCAAGTGGTGGAACTCAATCATCAAAGGCAATGTGAGCATAGCTCCCATAATGGACAGCAGAGACAAAGCCACAATCAGAATAGTCAGACTCTTGTAGAATCTCTGGCATTGGCTAATTAATCACGGTGTGAAGTGAAATTGATAAGAAGCCTACTGCATTCTTAATCTATACAAGCAGAACACTTCTAGGTTGAATGGACAAAAGACTAATTTGAATTATAAAAACAGAGAATCATGGCCCCTCAATCAATTTCCAGAATTGAGCCAGTTTCCGGACCCAGAATCCCTTGAATGAAGGGGAGGCTGGGTCCCCTTAAGGAAGGACCCCACTACATTACCAACAATTTATGCAGTGAATCTTTCTCCCATCCTTCCCCAAGGAGACCTCCGGCCTTTTACCAGGGTAACTGTGCATTGGGGAAAGGGAAATGATCAGACATTTTAGGGACTACTGGATACTGCCTCTGAGTTGTTGTTGATTCCAGGGGACCCAAAACATCATTGTGGTCCTCCAGTTACAGTAGAGGCTTATGGAGTTCAGGTAATTAATGGTGTTTTAGCTCAGGTTAGACTTACAGTGGGTCCAGTGGGTCCCCAGATGACTCATCCTGTGGTCATTTCCCCAGTGCCAGAATGCATAATTGGCATAGACATACTTAGCAGCTGGAAGAACCCCCACGTTGGCTCCCCGTCTGGTAGAGTGAGTGCTATTATGTTGGGAAAGGCCAAATGAAAGCCATTAGAGATGTCTCTACCTAGAAAAATTGTAAGTCAAAAACAATATCACATCCCTGGAGGGACTGCGGAGATTAGTGCCACCATTAAGGACTTGAAAGATACAGGGGTGGTGATTTCCACCACATCCTCATTCAACTCTCCCATTTGGCCTATGCAGAAGACAGATAGACCTTAGAGAATGACAGTGGATTTTCGTAAGCTTAAGAGAGTGGTAACTCCAATTGCAGTTGCTGTACCAGATGTGGTTTCATTGCTTGAGCAAATTAGCACATCTCCTGGTACCTGGTATGGAGCCATTGACTTGGCAAATGCCTTTTTTCTCCATTCCTGTCCATAATGCCCAACAGAAGTGTTTTGCCTTCAGTGGTCAAAGCCAGCAATATACCTTTACTGTCCTACGTCAGGGGTATATCAACTCTCCAGCTTTGTGTTATAATTCTTATTCGGAGAGACCTTCATCACTTTTCACTTCTGCAAGACATCACACTGGTCCATTACATTGATGACATTATGCTGATTGGATACAGCAAGCAAAAAGTAGAAAACACACTGGACTTATTGATGAGACCTTTGCATGCCAGAAGATGGGAAATAAATCCGACTAAAATTCAAAGACCTTCTACCTCGGTAAAATTTCTAGGGGCCCAGTAGTGTTTGGCCTGTCGAGATATTTCTTCTAAGGTGAAGAATAAGTTGCTGCATTTGGCCTCTCCTACAACCAAGAAAGAGGCACAATGCCTAGTGGGCCTATTTGGATTTGGGAGGCAACACATTCCTCATTTGGCTGTATTACTTTAGCCTATTTATTGAATAACCTGAAAGGCTGCCAGTTTTGAGTGGGGTCCATAACAGGAGAAGGCTCTGCAACAGGTTCAGGTTGCTGTGCAAGCTGCTCTGCCACTTGAGTCATGTGGACCAGCAGATCCAATGGTGCTTGAGGTGTCAGTGGCAGATAGGGATGCAGTTTTGAGCCTTTGGCAGGCCCCCATAGGTAAATCACAGAGGAGGCCTCTAGGATTTTGGAGCAAGGCCCTGCTATCTTCTGCAGGTAACCACTCTTCTTTTGAGAGACAGATCTTGGCCTGTTACTCGGCTTTGGTAGAAACTGAACGTTTGACTATAGGTTATCAAGTCACCATGCAACCTGAACTTCCTGTTATAAACTGGGTACTTTCCGACCCATCTAGCCATAAAGTGGGTCATGCACAGCAGCATTCCGTCATCAAATTGAAGTGGTATATACGTGATCGGGCACGAGCAGGTCCTGAAGGCATAAGTAAGTTAAATAAAGAAGTGTCTTGAATTCCCATGCTCTCCAATTCTACCATCCTGCATTCTCTCCCATAGCCTGCACTGATAGCCTCTTGGGGAGTTCCCTATTATCACTTGACAGAAGAAGAGAAGACTAGCGCTTGGTTCACAGATGGTTCTGCACAATATGCAGGCACCACCCAAAAGTGGACAACTGCATCACTACAGCCCCTTTCTAGGACATTCCTGAAGGACAGTGGTGAAGGGAAATCTTCCCAGAGGGCGGAGTTGTGAGCAGTACACCTGGTTGTGCACTCTGCATGGAAGCAGAATCAGCCTCTTTTTCCAGCCACCCCTGTCATTGTCCAATGGTCCTGTGAACAAAATGGCCATGGTGTCAGGGATGGAGGTTAGGCATGGACTCAGCAATATGGACTTCCACTCACCAAGGCTGACCTGGCTATGGCCACTGCTGAGTGCCCAATTTGCCATCAGCAGAGACCAGCACTGAGCCCTCGATATGGCATGATTCCTCAGGGTGATCAGTCAACTACCTCATGGCAGGTTGATTATATTGGACCTCTTCCATCATGGAAAGGGCAGAGGTTTGTCCTCACTGGAATAGACACTTACTGGAGATATGGGTTTGCCTATTCAGCACACAATGCTTCTGCCAAGACTACCATCTGTGGACCCACGGAATGCCTTATCCACCACCATAGTATTCCACACAGCATTGCCTCTGACCGAAACACTCACTTTACAGGTAAAGAAGTGTGACCGTGAACTCGTGCTCATGGAATTCACTGGTCTTACCATGTTCCCCATCATCCTGAAGCAGCTGAATTGATAGAATGGCCTTTTGAAGTCACAATTACAATGCCAACTAGGCGACAATACTTTGCAGGGCTGGGGAAGAGTTCTCCAGAAGGCCATGTATGCTCTGAATCAGCATCCAGTAATTGGTATTCTTTCTCTCATAGCCAGAATTCACAGGTCCAGGAATCAAGGTGTGGAAGTGGATGTGGCAACAGTCATCATCACCCCTAGTGATCCATTAGTAAAATTTTTGCTTCCTGTTTCTGTGACATTACATTCTACTGGTCTAGAGATCTTAGTTCCAGAGGGAGGAATGCTTCCATTAAGAGACACAGCAAAGATTCCATTAAAGTGGAAGATAGGATTGCCACCTGGACACTCTGGGCTCCTCTTACCTTTAAGGCAACAGACTACGAAGGGAGTTACACTGTTGGCTAGGGTGATGACCTGGACTATCAAGATGAAATCAGTCTACCACTCCACAATGGAGGTTAGAAACCCATGGAATACAGAAGATACATTGGTGCATCTTTTAGTGTCACCATGCCCTATGATTAAGGTCAATGGGAAACTACAACAGCCCAATCCAGGCAGGACTACAAATGGCCCAGACCCCTCAGGAATGAAGGTTTGGGTCACTCCACCAGGAAAAAGTAAAACACAACCTGCTGAGGTGCTTGCAGAAAGCAAAGGGAATACAGAATTGGTAGTAGAAGAAGGTAGTTATCAATACCAGCTATGATCACGTGACCAGCTGCAAAAACGTGGGCTGTAATTGACATTAGTATTTCCTCTTTCTTTTGCTAAAAACAGGTTTATGCATGTATACACTTGTACTAAGAAAATATCTTCATTGTATTTCCTTTTCCTTCTTCATGTGACATAAGATTTAGGGACTTCATATCAGCATTTAAGTATTGTTAATGTAATAGTATTTGAGTTGGGGATTGGTGTGTTTCCAGTTGTATGAAGGATAACTGTATTATGTTAGGCAAAATTATGGCCTTATTATTGTCTTTATTTGAAGATTATATATAATCTCAGGTGTGTATGGATTCAAGTTGACAATGGGTGGAGTTATGATGGTTAATACTGAGTGTTAACTTTATTGGATTGAAGGATGCAAAGTATTGATCCTGGGTGTGTCTGCAAGGGTGTTGTCAAAAGAGATTAATATTTGAGTCAGTGGCCTGGGGAAGGCAGATCCACCCTGAATCTAGTGGGCATAATCTAATCAGCTGCCAGAAAATATAAAGCAGGCAGAAAAATGTGAAAAGGGGACACTGGCCTAGCCTCCCAGCCTACATCTTTCTCCCATGATGGATGCTTCCTGCCCTCGAACACTCGGCTTCAAATTTTTCAGTTTTGGGACTTGGACTAGCTCTCCTTGCCCCTCAGCTTGCAGGCAGCTTATTGTGGGACCTTGTGATCATGTAAGTTAATACTTAATAAACTCTCTCGCTATGTGTGTGTATATATGTGTGTATGTGTGTGTGTGTATATATATGTGTGTGTGTGTGTGTGTATATATGCACGCTGTGTTCTTCTAGAGAACCCCAATGAATACACTCTACAACTCAACAACAAAATTCTAATAACTAAATTTAAAAATGGGCAAAGGACTTGAATACATTGCCCTAAAGATGATATGCAAATTTACAACAAACATATGAAAAGATGCTCAACATCACTATTCATTAAAAAATGCAAATGAAAACCACAATGAAACATTACCTCATATCTGATAGGATGGCTACTATAGAAAATAACAGAAAATAGCAAATGGTGACAATGATGTGGAGAGATTGGAACTTATATGCACTGTGATGGTTAATATTGGGTGTGAACTTGATTGAAGGATGACTAGATGGCTGGTGAAGTATTCTTTCTGGGGTGTGTCTGTGAGGGCATTGTCAAAGGAGATTGACATTTGAGTCAGTGGACTGGGAAAGGAAGACCCACCCTCAATGTGGGTGGGGACCATACAATTGGCTGCCACCACAGCTAGAACAAAGCAGGTGTAGAAAGGTGGGATAAGCTGGCTGGTTGAGTCTTCTGGCTTTCATCTTTCTCCAATGCTGGATGCTACTTCTGTTCCTCCTGCCCTTGGACATTAGACTCCAGATTCTTTGGCCTTTGGACTCTTGGACTTATACCAGTGTTTTGCTGGGGGTTCTTAGGCTTTTGGCGACAGATTGAAGGCTGCATTGTCAGCTTCCCTGCTTTTGAGGCTTTTGGACTCAGACTAAGCCTCTACTGGCTTCTTTCTTCCCCAGTATGCAGATGGCCTATCATGTCCTACCTTGTGATTGTGTGAGCCAATTCTCCTTAATAAACTCCCTGTCATATATACATATATCCTATTTGTTCCTTCTCTCTGGAGAACCCTAATACATGCAGTGTTGGTGAAAATGTAAAATGTTACAGCCACTGTGAAAAACTACGAATGTTTCCTTAAAAAATTAAAAATATAAGTACCATACAACTCAGTATGTCAAAGAGATATTTGCATGTCCATATTCATAGCAGCATTATTTACAGTACTCAAGAGGTAGAAGCAATCCAAGTGTCCATGGATTAATGGATAAACAAAATGTGGTCTATACATATAATGGAATATTATTCAGCCTTAAAAAAGGAAATCCTATCACATACTACAATGTGAATAAACCTTGAAGAAATTATGCTAAGTGAAATAATTCAGTCACAAATGTATGATTCCACTTACATGAGGTATCTAAAGTAATCCAATATATAGAAACTGAAAGCAAAATAGTGGTTTCCAAGGGCCAGAGGAAGGGGGAAATAAAATGTTGCTTAATGGGTATAGAGTTTTAGTTTTGTAAGATGAAAAAGTTCTGGAGATCCATTGCATGACAATGTGAATGTACTTAATACTACTCATCTCTAAACTCAAACATGGTTAAGATGGTAAATTTGATGTTGTGTGTTCTTTAAAATTAAAAAATGAACACACTGATAATACATGCAACAACTTTGATAAACCTGGAAAAACATGGATCTATATCAAAAACATTACTTTGAGTGAAAGAAGCCTTACATAAAATAATACAATTATCTGTGATTTCATTTATATAAAGTTCTAAAAAGGCTAAAATACTTTATATTTAAAAAAATGATGGAGTTCAGGACATGTTACCCAAAATATGGCACATAGTTCGCACATTGAGTATTTTAAGCTGGAGGAAATTAAACAAAATCGAAGCAGAAAGATCTCTCTGACCTTCTCCTACCCCCTCTCTCCTAAAGTGGGCCATTGAAACTACAACTCCCCTCATCCCTTTATTTCTGAAGTGGGCCATACAACCCAGCTAACCATCCCTTGAAATAGTTTATAAGACTCTCATTCCAAGTGGGTCCTCCCTACACCCACAGGAAAGGAATGAAGACAGAGACAGAGAATAGTCTGATAAAACAGGCCTTGGTAAAGTCCCTCCTCAGCCCAGCTTATTACCATTAGATCATATCCTTTTGTCCTCCAATCATATTTCTACATGACTGTCCCTAAAAGTACTCAGATTTTCCTGTTTCTTTCGGTCTTAATTTCTGAAGGCTCCTGGGTCACGTAAAACTAATGTCAAATAAATTTGTATCTTTTTCTCTTATTAATTTGTCTTTTGCTATAGGGATATCAGCCATGAACCTTGTGATGGGTGAGGAAAATGTATTACTTTTTCTTCCCTACAAATATTAGACCATATTTGATGTTAGAGGATGGAAGTTTAGGGTTATGGAAAGGGATTGGCTGGGAAGTGCCTTAAGGAACTTTATGAGGTAGTGATCTAGATCTTGATAACACTTGGATTCCATAGATATTACATTTTGTCAAAAGTCCTCAAGCATTATACTTAAGGTGTGTGTGTGTGTGTGTGTCACTATTCAAATTTTACCTCATAAAAGAAAACATAAACAAATATTAAACTTGTTTAATAACATGTATTTGTCAGAGTAAAGTATACTGATAGTTGCAACTTATTTTAAAATGCATTTAAAATAAGATAGATTTAGTGGCTGGATAGAGAAATGGAGAAATGCTTAGATAGGTAATAAAGTAATCATAGCAAAATATTAACTGGAGAGTATGGCGGTCAGCATATAGATGCTTATTTTACAATTATTTGATTTTTTTCTATGTTTGATCATTTTCTTAATGAAATGTCAGAAAAATATGGTAATTTCAGTCAAGTTCAACTGTATCCTGAGGGCCCATCTATAGACCCCTATTGAACAATCCACAGATTCCTACCATAGTACTTACCTAATTGTATAGCTTTTAGTTGTTTTATTTTGCTACTTCCTCCACCCTACTAGAAGTCTATTGAGGACTGATACTGTGTCTTATCTTTGCATTCTTGATGTCTAGCATCGTATTTGAAAATTGTATTAAATAAATAAATCCTCAATATTGTGATCAGTAAATTACTATGCATTTATTAAATTAATAAACATATCCTTGGTTCTTATCACTATCATTCATTGAGTGCCTACTATATGCCAAGCAAGGCACCATGGCATGTACTTTACCCACATTACCTCATTTAAATTTCAAAACAACTTATGGCTTATATGTTATTAATTAAATTTTATGGTTAAAACAACTGGGACTCCGGTAAGTTAAAGAATTAAACCAAATCATAGAGCCAGTAAGTGGCAGAATTGGAATCCAGCTTATCATTAACTCCAAAATCCATGCTATGAGCCACTTTATACTATTTCTAGGTATTAATTCACATTTTCGACTTTATTAATGCACTGCGCTAGGCGCTAGAGAAGCCAAGAGGAAATTAAATGTCCATGAACACAGAGGAAAACACAAAATGTGCAGCAAGTAAATGTGTGTGTCTAAATGAGTTCTCATACAACACATAATGCACATAAAATCTTTTTGGAAAGCTTCAGGGAGGTATGTAAGAATGACTGAATTATGTGTCCCCTCCTACTACATGTGCATTTACATACACACACTCACACAGAGGTACATATGTGCTTCCCACGTAACTCTTTTCATCAGAGGAAATTCAAACAAAACACTGTCTTCTCCCTTCTTGCTGTTCTGGAACATTTGGGGTGGGCACTTGAGTACATTATTTTGCAAATGATGGCTTTGCCTCAAGAGACAGATTAATTGGTTTCCATGGTCAGCTACCTTCTTAGAGAAAAATCCGTCAATAAAGGAGAATAGAAAAAAGCAAATCCCTGTGTGTATCTTTTTTAAAAAAAAAAAACGGTATTGAGTATTTTGGATGAAAAATTGTGTGTGAATATGTGACAAACTTCTCATTCAGCTTATTCTTCATAAAAAGGGATTTCAAAATTAGAATTCAGGCTGTTACACTTTGGGGTATCCAAAGGAATATTTTTCTCTAATTATATTAATGTGTATGTTATACTAAGTTATAATACTTATAGCAGCTAGAATTTACTGAGCATTTACTATGGGCCAGGCCCTATACTACATGTGTTACTTCATTCAGTAATGTAACTTCTCACAATGAATTTATGAGGAACACACTGGTATTATTAATTTCATCTTATAAATGAAGATGTTTGATGTCAGAAAGGAAGGACTTGTTCACTAACACAGAAGTGGTTAAGCCCACACTTCACTCAGGACTAACTGACTTAGAGCCCATATGTTCAATTGTTCTACCACACAAAGATATTGATTCACTCCCATCCTACAGGAGGGAAGAAAGCAGAAGCATCCTAACAGAACATTCAGCAATAACAAGCAAAATGGGGGAAAATATTTGTAAATCATAGTTTGGATAAGATATTGTTATCCAGAATATATACAGAATTCTTACGTTTTAACAATAAAAAGACAAACAGCCTAAGTTTAAAATTACCAAAGTACCTGAATAAGCATGTCTCCAAAAAAGATAAATATGACCAACAAGCATGTGAAAAGATGCTCAACATCATTTGTCATCAGGGAAATTCAAATCAAAACCACAATGAGATACCACTTTACACCCTGTAGGATGGTTAGAATTAAAAAGACAGATAATAACAAGTGCTAACAGGGATATGGAAAAACAGATCTCTCATATATTGTCGGTGGGAATGTAAAATGGTGAAGTCATTTTGAAAAATATTTAGTAATTTCTTAAAATGTTAAACATAAGGTTACCATATGACCCAGCAATTTTACTCCTAGGTATGTATCCAAGAGAAATAAAAACATATGTACACTTAAAAAATTGCACAAGAATGTTAATACCATCATTATTATAAAGGTCCAAAAGTGGAAATTATCCAAATATTGATTAATTGATAATAGATAAAATGTGGCATATCCATACAAAGAAGTTCATTAGTAAAAAGAAATGAAGTACTGATACATGCTAGAGCTTGGATTAACTTTGAAAACATTATGCTAACTGAAAGAGATCAGTGACAAAGCACCACATGTAATATGATAAAATTTAAATGAAATGCCCAGAATAGGTCAGTCTATAGAGGATGGGGGTTGGTGAATAATAGCTATAGTATTGGCAAAATGTTAAAATTAGCTTGGAGTGATAGTTGCATAATTCTGTAAATATACTAAAAAACACTGAACTTATACTTCAAATGTGTGAATTTTATGGTATGTGAAATACATGCTAAAGCTGTGAAAAAAAAAAAAAGAATACCAGTGAATATACCCAAAAGTTTTATTTAGTTGTTATTTTCATTGTTCTCTTAATCTTTAAATAAAATTAAACCTGAGCTCAATTGTTTTTAAATGTGATATTTTTCTGACACATCTAATTGTGTTGTCTTTTACTTTATAATAGTATAAGCATAGTATAATTATAACAATATAATTATAATAATAAAGCATAGTATAAGTGAATACTAAGTGATATGCCAAATTTTAGCAAAAGAAAAACTGTGTTTGCAAAAGTCATAATGCTTTATATATTGCAGGAAATTCAATGGGACACATCTTCAATGAAGGAAGTATATTTCAATTTATATTTGAATATAGTTTACTAAAATTGAAAAAATATTTGAAAGTTATATTATAAAGAACATATGTATACCATTTGGAAATTACAGCCTTTAAAATCCTTGAAACTTTTCCTTTTGGAAGAGTTCATTATCTATATCCATGATGTACCACAGACTAAATTAAGGTAGCCTTAATAGTAGAAGCCCTTCTCCTCCTCTTCCTTCACTTCCTTCTCTTCTTCCCTTTTTCTTTACAAGCATTGCCATATATAGAGTGCTTGCTATGCTGAGCACTTTAAAACTAGCATCTCATCATCTCATTCTGCAACAGCCCCATGAGGTAGATACTATTATCATCATCCTTTCAAAGATGAGGTATGATTCACCTCATTGTCCAAGTTCACACAGCTAATAAGAGATGAAATCAAGAATCAATCATAAGCAAAATGACTTCAAAATAAATGTTTTTAGCACTTGCCTTTTCTGTATTGAGAAGCAATGCCTTTTGGCAAAGTTAATAGCTCTATGGGCATTACAAAAATCTACACTTAAGTAGTTCATCTGAAGGAAAATAATCTGATAAAAATCTATTTAAGTTCATTGACTTACACAGGTCATAAAAACCTTGCCAAATCTTGTATTTAGCCCTTTTGCCTCCCTTTTACTAATTTTGGCTAATTGTTTGCTCGTTCGTTTGTTTGTTTTTGAGATGGAGTCTTGCTCTGTTGCCCAGGCTGGAGTGCAGTGGCACAATCTCTGCTCACTGCAGCCTCCCCATCCCCGGTTCAAGTGATTCTCCTACCTCAGTCTCCTGAGTACCTGGGAATACAGGCATGTGCCAGTATACCTGGCTAATTTTTGTATTTTTAGTAGAGACGGGGTTTCACCATGTTGGCCAGACTGGTCTCAAACTCCTGACCTCAAGTAATTTATCCGCCTTGGCCTCCCAAAGTGCTGGGACTACAGGCATGAGGTACCGTATCCGGACAATTTTGGCAAATTTTTTGACATATATAGAGAATTTTTACATCTTAGTCCAGCAAAGCACATCTTTTACTTTTTCCAATTTGTATCTCAAAGAAAGTTTTTCAAAATGAACTTGTTAGTTACACAGATCACTCTATTCTGCCAGCACTCCCCTAAAATCAAGTATCTACTCAGACTTTGGATTTATTAAATAGCACAGTGGTTAGGAAGATGGGTATCCTATATTCTGAGAGATCTTTCCAATTCCTTGGGCTTCCATCCTTCAGCCTTCCCAGAAACCATTCAGCCCAATGTAAATGCAGCATAAACTAAAGAAAAACAAAGGATCAGATTATCCCCCTCCATGTTGAGGGAGGTATACTGGGAACATTCACCCATACTTGAAGTAAATATTGACCACAGAGATTTCCTTTAAGCAAACATGTTGTCTTATAGCTGTTGCTTTTGAGAAAAGTAATGGTGGATTCTTCAATAAGCACAGGGCATTAGATAGATAATTAAGAAAATGATAGGAACTACTCCCAACATTGAGACCAGGAGACAATCACTTCTCAAGTTTTCTCCTGACCCTTATATTCCTGCCATTGAGGCAATTGAAATTTACTTGATTCTAGAGTTATATATATATTTTTTTCTTTACTTTTTTCTATCTTTTTCTTTTTTCTTTTCTTTCTTTTTTTTTTTTTTTTTGAGACGGAGTTTCCATCTTGTTGCCAAGGCTGGAGTGCAATGGTGCAATCTCTGCTCACCGCAACCTCCGCCTTCCGGATTCAAGAGATTCCCCTGCCTCAGCCGCCTGAATAGCTGGGATTACAGGCATGTGCCACCACGCCCAGCTAATTATGTGTTTTCAGTAGAGATGGGGTTTCTCCATGTCAGGCTGGTTTCGAACCCCCAACCTCAGGTAATCCACCCACCCTGGCCTCCCAAAGTGCTGGGATTACAGGCATGAGCTATCGGGACAGGCCAGTGAAATATATTTCAAAGTATCAACCCTCCTCCTACACCCAGAATACATTATCTTGTGTAGACTGATGATCCTTTCTGTTCTTTTGATGAATTCCCTAGTCAGCAGAAGTAATGTTAATGAAACATGAAGAGTCAACATTCATTACAGTTAATGAAAAGAACTCTCTTCTAATTACTATGTGTGTCTGACATTTTGCCCTCACTGAAATATACATGAAAACTAATTAATGGGTTTAATGCTGCACTTTTTTTTTTTTTTTTACTACATTCGTGAAACAGATTTGGCAAAAATTGTAATAAGTCCCAATCAAACATTCTCTTGAGAGCAGTTTTCAGCGTGGAATTCCTGCCTGGGATGTATCCATTCCTACCTGAGTAATGTCTGTTGAGGGATGACAGCATTTGTGTGGTAGGATAGCTGTGGCCTAAAAAGTCACTCTGCCTTTATACCAGAAAGAAGTCTCTTCCTACTTTTTGTACAATTATTGCATTTTACCCTCCATTCCATTTACAAACTGCAAGATAGTACATTTGACATATCATGTAAAGACAGTTTTTAATTTCTTTTTGTCTAAAGAAATTCAAAACATTTTCCTGGGTGAAGCATAAAACGTTTTCTCTCATTTTTTTCTGTTTCAGTTATAGAATATGGACACTTGCATAATTTCTTTCATGAGTATCATGGGAGTTCCACTTTAATTCCACTAAGCATACTAAAATTAAGGTATTCACCAGTGGTTTAATGAGGCCATTACCACCTGTTTCTATTACAAACGGGGTAATGCATATATTCAGTAAGTAATCTTGAGAACAATTCTCTAAATACAGTAGTCCCCCATTATTCATGGTTTTGCTTTCTCTGATTTCAGATACTCAGAGTTACCCATATTAAAAATAGGTGAGTATTAGGTTGATACACCAAATATATTACAGGAAGATATTTTGAGAGAGAGAGAGAGACCACATTCACAAAACCTTTATTCTAGCATAGTGTTATAATGGTTGTATTTTATTATTGGTTGTTGTTAATTTTTTATTCTGCCTAACTTCTAAATTAAACTTGGCATAGGTATGTATGTATAGGAAAAAACTGTATATAGAGTTAGGTACTATCTGCAGTTTCAGGCATGCAAAACACATCTTGTAATGTATCCCCCACAGATTAGGGGGGACTTCTGTATGATCTAAACACATAGTCTCTTTGGGCTAGCCTTCACTGAACATATATCATGCTTATTTAGGGGAACAAAAACATATACTTAACCAAAAAACAACTATGTAACCTCTTTGCCTTAGTTGTTTGTATCCTTTTGTCTATTTTTTTCTTCAGGTATATCTTAAATTTATTTGTATTCCCATCTTTAATGGTTGCTTCTAACATTTTGTTGGTGGTGGTGTTCGTTTGCATTTATCCCTAATTTCCCTTCAACTCATCCCTATATTTATATTTTAATCTTCATTTTCTGCTTTCATAACTTCTTGTATCAAATAAAAACAAATCCAGGTTTACGTAAGAAGAAACTTTTTTTCAAAAAGACAATTGCAATAAGAAAAATACTCTGATCTCAGGATCTGAAACTGTCTTAAAATCAAACAGAAATAAAATGTTTTTTTCTTTTCTTTTCTTTTTCTTTTTTTTTTTCTTTTAAAAAAGGGAGTTCCTATAGAGCTATCCAGAAATGACGAGGTGAAATAAGTCAAAAGATTGAAAGGAAACAGCATGTCCAGGATGATCTGATAGGAAATGATTCTCACTATGGTCACCCCATTTCAATTTTTAGGATTCATTGCTTTTTCATCATGATTCTCCAGACAAAGAGAACCAACAGAGAGAGAGAGAGAGAGAGAGAGAGTGTATGTGTGTGTGTGTGTGTGTGTCTGTGTGTGTGTGTGTGTGTGTGTGTGTGTGTGTGTGGAGAGAGAGAGAGAGAAAGAGATTTTAATTTTAATGAATTGGCTTACACAATTGTGGAGGTTTGTAAGACCAAAATTTGCATGGTAGGCTAGCAGGCTGGAGACTCAGGAAAGAGATGCTGTTTGAGACTGCTGGCAAAATTTCTTCTTGCTCTGGGGAAGTCAGTCTTGGTTCTATTAAGACCTTCAACTGATTTAATGAGACCCACTTATATATGGAGAGTAATCTGCTTTATTCAACGTACACAGTTTAAATGTTAATCTCATCAAAAAATAAAATATAAAAAACATTCACAGAAACATCCAGAATAATGTTTGACCAAAGATCTGGATAACTAGCCAAGTTGACATATAAAATTAAAACACCGTTTAAGGTGGACATTTTGCATTTCAGTGCTTGTTCAGATTGAGCAAGCCAAAGTTCAAGAGCCCGTGTGGCAGAGAAAAGCCTGATTAAAACTTGATCAGGACAAATCAGAGAGTAAGAAATATAAACTGTGAGCACTTGGTCATTGTTTTTCTTCAAACTTCGGTTTCTTGGATATGTTTGTCAAATTCAATACAAACTGCGTAACTACTTCAAAGACTATCTTCCCTAACAGAACATATAGTCTGGGATAGAGAGATAGAGGGATTCAAAGCTTCTAGCTTCGTTTCCTGACATATTATGTGAGATAAGAGCATCAAAAGAGTTCCCTGAGGAACTATTTTGAAGAAAAGATATTTCAGTAGGTTAGGTAATGCCATTAAAACAGAAAGTAGATGTTTTGAAAATTCAATTAAAATAAGAGGGTCAAATATCTCATCAACTACCAATGACATTAGATGATATAATTCATTAAGAATCATAAGTGCTTATTTATTCAACAGTCATTGTGTATTTACTGTGGGATGGCACTGTGCAAAGCAATGGCATTTCATATAAGGTTAAACAAAATGGGACTCTTTCCTGACATTGTGGAGGTTACACTAAGGTAGGGAGAGAGACTTGAGTCACATAATCACACATCTCCATTTCCTATGAGTGCTATAAAATATTAAATTGCTGAAGTTGCTTATCAGCATAAGCAGCTTTTGAGCTGAGATGATGGGGTTTTCTAGATATAGAATTATGTCATCCACAAACAGTGATAGTTTGACTTCCTCTCTTCCTATTTGAATGTTCTTTATTTTATTCTCTTGCCTGATTGCGTTGGCCAGACCTTCTAATACTATGTTGAATAGAAATGGTGAGAGAGGCCATCCTTGTCTTGTGCCAGTTTTCAAGGGGAATGCTTCCAGATTTTGCCCATTCAGTAAGGATGTAAAATGAATGTTCAAAAGCCACTAGCATTTCTATACACCAGCAACAGTCAAGTCAAGAGCCAAATCATGAACGAAGTCCCATTTAAATTTGCAATGAAAAGAATAAAATACCTAGAAATACAGCTAACAAGGGAAGTAAAATATCTCTACAGGGAGAACTAGAAACTACTGCTCAGAGATGACACAAACAAGTGAAAAAACATTCCGTGCTCATAGATAGGAAGAATCGATATCATTAAAATGGCCATACTGGCCAAAGCAATGTATAGACTTAATGCTATTCCCATTAAACTACCATTGATGTTCTTTAGAGAACTAGAGAAAACTATTTTAAAATTCATTTGAAAACAAAAAAGAGCCCAAACAGCTGAAGCAATCATAAGTAAAGAGAACAAAGCTGGGAGCATCATGCTACCTGACTTCAAAGTATACTAGAGGGCTACAGCAATGAAAACAGCATGGTACTGTTATGAAAACAGATACAAAGACCAATAGAACAGAACACAGAACCAATAAAAAAGACTGCACACCTACAACTATCTGATCTTTGACAAACCTGACAAAAACAAGCAATGGGGAAAGGACATCCTATTCAATAAAAGGTGCTCAGATAACTGGCTAGCTGTATGCAGAAAATTGAAACTGGACCCCTTCCTTATACCATATACAAAAAAATAACTCAAGATGGATTAAAGACTTAAATGTAAAACCCAAAACTATAAAAACCCTGGGAAACAACCTAGGCAACACCATTCAGGACATAGGCACAGACAAAGATTTTACGACAAAGATTACAAAAGCAACTGCAACAAAAGCAAAAATTGACAAATGGAATCTAATTTAAGAGCTTCTGCAAAATAAACTATCAACAGAGTAAACAGACAATCTACAAAATTAGAGAAAATTTTTACAAACTATGCATCTGACAAAGGTCTAATATTCAGCATCTGTAAGGAACTTAAACACATTTACAAGAAAAAACAAACAACCCCATTAAAACGTGGGCAAAAGACAGGAACAGACACTTTTCAAAAGAAGACATACATGTGCCCAACAAGCATAGGAAAAAAAAATCCTCAACATCATTGATCATTAGAGTAATGCAAATCAAAACCACAATGAGATACCAGCTAACACCAGTTAGAATGGCTATTAAAAAGTCAAAAAAACAACAAAACAAAAAACAAAAAATAAAACAGATCTTTGCAAGGTGGTGGAGAACTAGGAATGCTTATATACTGTTGGTGGGAGTGTAAATTAATTCAACCATTCTGGAAGGCAGTGTGGCAATTCCTTAAAGACCTAAAGTCAGAAATACCATTTGACCCAGCAATCCCATTACTGGGTATATACCTCCAAAAATATAAACTGCTCTATTATAAAGACACGAACACATGTATGTTAATTGCAGCACTATTCACAATAGCAAAGACATAGAACCAACCTAATTGCTCATAAATGGTAGACTAAATAGAAAAATATGGTACAGGTACACCATGGAATTCTACATGGCCATAGAGAAGAATGATATCATGTTCTTTGTAGTAACATGGATGGAGCTGGTGAATATTAACTTTAGCAAACTAATGCAGAAAAGGAAAACCAGATACCACATGTTCTCACTTATAAGTGGGAGTAAATGATGAGAATATATGGATACATAGAGGGGAACAGCAGACTCTGGAACCTATCAGCGGATGGAGTGTGGGAGGAGAAAGAGGTTTGGGAAAAATAACTAATGTGTTCTAGGCTTAATACCTAGGGGATGAAATGATCAGTACAAAAAAAAAAAATGACATACATTCACCTATGTAAAAAACCTGCACACCCTCCACATGTACCCCTGAATTTAAAATTAAAGTTAAAAACAGATTAAATTGCTTACTTAAATGTATATGTGTGTAAGTATGCATATAAAGGTATAAATACAATATACATATAAAATATATGCTACCAAGTGTTTTATCTTGCAAGTCAGTTGAAGTATCAATATAATCTCTAGCTTTGAATTTCAGAACTGTTCATACAGCTGGAAGTAAAGAAAAAAAAACTGTTTTTTTTAAATTACTGATCTTTTACAGCATTTACACAGAATATTCCTCTAGCCTAAAATACTTTCTTTCCAAGCTATATCTACCTGCAAAAATTCTACACCTCTTTCAAGACACAATTCAAATGTCACATTCTCTTTCTTTATTCCTATTTAGGTAATTGTTGCCTAATCTGTGTTTTTATAGCACTTTGCATACACAGCATTTTATTTCCTTTCATGTTAAGTTTTATTTATTTGTTTACTTCTATTTCTCTCCCACGAAACTATGATCTGCTTGAGAACAGCAACCATATCTTTTTGAGCTTTGCAAATTAAAGCCTAGCATGGCATCTGCTGATACACAATAAATGTGTTGAATGAATAAATAAATGAATTAGCATGTCCTGAAATTCAACTGTATGTTGCCTGGATGTTTGCAATGTTTATCACTCAGAATCACCTAGGTTGTGGGGCAGAAACATAGGCTTAAAACAAAAAAAAGTTTATTTATCCCTCACACTACATGCTCAACATGGATCTGTAGACAAAATTTCTCATCATTGTCACTCAAGAACCAAAGTTTACAGAGCAGACACTGTCTTGAATTTTGCTAGTCACCATGTCATAAGGAAAATCAATGTTTAGAGGGTTTGAAAAAACAATGCATATTCAGAGAGGAGACTTGTTTCTTCCACTCACAGTCCATTGATAAAGCTGGTCATTGGGTCACACCCAGTCATAAAAGAGAAAAGAACAAATTGTCTCTGTTTGCAGATGACATGATCCTATATTTAGAAAATGCCATCATCTCAGCCCAAAAGGTCCTTAAGCTGATAAGCAACTTCAGCAAAGTCTCAAGATACAAAATCAATGTGCAAAAGTCACAAGCATTACATTACACGAACAGTAGACAGAGAGCCAAATCATGACTGAACTCTCATTCACAATTGCTACAAAGAGAAGAAAATACCTATGAATACATCTAACAAGGGATGAGAAGGTCCTCTTCAAGGAGAACTACAAGCTACTGCTCAAAAAAAAAAAAAAAAAAAAAAAAATCAGAAAGGACACAAACAAATGGAAAAACATTCCATCCTCATGGATAGGGGGAATCATATCATGAAAATAGCCATACTACCCAAAGTAATTTACAGATTCAATGCTATTCCCATCAAACTACTATTGACATTTTTTCAAAGAATTAGAAAAAAACACTTTAAAATTTATATAGAACCACAAAAGAGCCTGTATAGCCAAGTCAATCTTAAGGAAAAAGAACAAAGCTGGAGACATCATGGTACCAGACTTCAAACCATCATACTGCCAGACTTCAAACTATATTACAAGGCTACAGTGACCTAAACAGCATGGTACTGGTACCAAAACAGACATATAGACCAGTGGAACAGAATAGAGACTTCAGAAATAAGACCACACATCTACAACCATCTGATCTTCAACAAACCAGACAAAAACAAGCAATGGGGAAAGGATGCCCTATTCAATAAATGGTACTGGAAAAAACTGGCTAACTGTATGCAGATAACTGAAACTAGACCCCTTCCTTATACCTTATACAAAAATTAACTCAAGATAAATTAAAGACTTAAATTTAAAGCCCCAAACCACAAAAATCCTAGAAGAATATCTAGGCAATATCTTTCAGGATATAGGCATGGGCAATAATTTTATAATGAAATCACCAAAAGCAATTGAAACAAAAGCTAAAATTGACAAATGGGATATAATTAAACTAAAGAGCTTCTGCACAGCAAAATAAACTGTCATCAGAGTGAACAGGCAACTTACAGAATGGGAGAAAATTATTGCAGCCTACCCCAACAAATGTCTAATATCCAGAATTTATAATGAACTTACACAAACTTACAAGAAAAAAAAAATCATCAAAAAGTAGGCAAAGAACATAAACACTTCTCAAAAAAAAGACATTTATGCAGCCAACAAACATATGTAAAAAAGCTCAACATCCTTGATCATTAGATAAATGGAAATAAAAACCACAATGAGATACCATCTCATGCCAGTCAGAATGGTGATTATTAAAAAGTCAAGAAACAATAGATGCTGGTGACGCTGTGGGAAAGTAGGAATGCTTTTATATAGTTGGTGAGTGTAAATTAGTTTAACCATTGTGGAAGACAGTGTGATGATTGCTCAAGGATCTAGAACCAGACATACCATTTGACCCAGCAATCCCATTACTAGGTACATACCCCCAAAACATAAATCATTATTTTATAAAGACAAATGCACATGTATGTTTATTGCAGCACTATTCACAATAGCAAAGACATGGAACCAACCCAAATGCCCATCAATGATGGACTGGATAAAGAAAATGTGGTACACATACACCATGAAATACTATGCAGTCCTAAAAAGGATGAGATCATGTCCTTTGCAGAGACATGGATGAAGCTGGATGCCATCATCCTCAGTAAACTAACACAAGAACAGAAAACCAAACACCACATATTCTCACTCATAAGTGGGAGTTGAACAATGAGAACCCACAGACACAGGGAGGGAAACAACACACACTGGGGCCTGTCAGTGGGGGTGAGGGGAGGGAGAGCATCAGGACAAATAGCTGTTACATGTGGGGCTTAATATCTACGTGACAGGTTGATAGGTGCAGCAAACCAACATGGCATACATTTACCTGTGTAACAAACCTGCACATTCTGCACATATCCTGGAACTTAAAGTATATTTTAAAAAAATGCAATCTTACCATGTGCCTAGAAGAAAACAGCCAGACTTATTCAGTAAGCAGCACTAATGACTGCTGCAGTTGATAATCAGTAATAAATATATTTCTTGGATTCAGGAAGCATCTTCTGTATCACTGGAAAACATATGTTTGAAAGCCGCAAGAGAAAGTCAGGGGGAATAAATCATGGAATACTGTTTTAAAATTCAAATGAAAAGCAATATCTTAACTATAACACTGTAAATTAATAGGTTAATATTCTCTGGTTTTCATTATTATCATTTTTTAAATCCAATTATCTTTACTCTAGTTCATGCCAATTTTAGGAGCCACAAGCTTCACTGACGTTTTCAACTATAATCAATAAACATTCCAAAAATATTGTTGTGGGAATATCACAAAGCAAGGTAAAAACACTAATATTATATTTTGAGACTGCTCTAACAAGTAGTTAATCTATCCCCCTTTTCATTAGACACTCATTTCAGCTGTTCTAAATTAACTGTTTAGGGCTTGATTTTCACAAAACAGTGTTGGAGTATGATGTAGTTTGAGTCTATGTCCCAAAAAGAAGGCAAATGCTGATAGCCAAGACAATAGGAAAAAAGGCCTCAAAGGCATTTCAGAGACCTTCAGAGTAGCCCCTCCCATCACAGGCCCAGAGGTCTAGGAGGGAAGAATGGTTTCCTGGGAGAGGCTCAGGGCCCCACAGCCCTGCAGAGCTTCAGGACACTGCTACCCACACATCCTAGTCCCTTCAACTCCAGCCATGGTTAAAAAGGACCCAGGTACAGCTCGGACTGCTGCTTCAGAGAGTGCAATCCATAAGCCTTGGCAGCTTCTATATAGTGTTAAGCTCACAAGTGCACAGAATGTAAAATATGAGTCTTCAGGACCTCTGGTATGAAAAAAAAAAAAAAAACCTAAATATCCAGAAACAAGACTGCTGCAGAGACAGAGCCCACATGGAGAACCTCTAACTAGTGAAGTGTGAAGAGGAAATGTGGGATTGGAACCCCTACACAGAGTCCCCACTGGGGCACTGCATAGTGGAGCTGTGAAAAGAGGGCCACCATCCTCCAGACCCCAGAATGGTACAACCACTGACAGCTTGTACCACGGGCCTAAAAAAGCCACAGTCACTCAATGGCAGCCCATGAGAGCAGTTGTGGGGGCCAAGCCCTGAAAAGCCACAGAGGCAGAGCTTCCTAAGCCTCTGGGAGCCCACAGCTTGCGGCAGTGTGCCCTGGATATGAGGAATGGAGTGAAAAAAGATTATTTTGGAGCTCTAAGGTTTAATGATGGCCCTGCTGGGTTTAGGATTTGCACAGTGCCTGTAGTTCCTTTCTTCTGGCAAATTTCTCCCTTTTAGAAAGAAAATATATACCAAATGCCTATAACCCCATCATATCTTGGAAGTAACTAACTTGTTTTTTTATTTTACATGCCTATTGGTGGAAGGGACTTGCTTTGTCTCAGATGAGACTTTAGACTTTGGACTATTGAGTTAAAGCTGGAATGAGTTAAGACTTCGGGAGACTGTTGGGAAGGCATGCTTGAGTTTTGCAATTTGAGAAGAACATTAAGATTTGGAAGCAGTCTAGAGTAGGATCATATGGTTTGAATCTCTGCCCCTGCCCAAATATGATGTTGAATTGTAATCTCCAATGTTGGAAATATGGCCTGGTGGGAGGTGATTAAATCAGGGAGTGGAGTTTTCATAAATGGTTTAGCACTATCCCCCCTTGGTACTGTATAGTGAATGACTTCTGAGGAGATCTGCTTGTTTAAAAGTATGTGACATCTCTCCTCTCTTTCGCTTTCTCCTGCCCCAGCCATGTAAGATGTTTCTACTTCCCCCTTTGCCTTCCACCATGATTGTAAGTTCCCTGAGGCCTTCCCAAAAGCTGATGCTACCATGCTTTTTGTGCAGCCTGCAGAATCATGAGACAATTAAACGTCTTTTCTTTATAAACTACCCAGTCTCAGGTATTTCTTTATAGCAATCTGAGAACAGACTAATACAGAGGCTAGCCTACTTAAACAGGCTTCTTATGTAGAACTATTAACCAGTGTAGGGAAGGGTTAGTAGATAAGATCATAAAAACCAAATCTGAGAAAATACAATGTCTCTATCTTCTTCTAACTAGTTGGTACTCTATCAACTAATGAAAAAAGAAAAAAAAATACATTTTACCCAAAGTATTTTACAAATATAATAATACAATAAAGGAATGTCTACAAGACATGAGTTTTAGGCTTGGCCTTTAGCTGTATCATTTTGAAACTTTATCTTATCCCTTAAAGTTTTAGTTTTCTCTTCTGTGAAATGGGTATATTAATACATGATCTACCTTCCTCCTAACACTGTTTCAAGAATTATTTGAGATAATGTATGTGACCTTTTGAAAAGGTAAATTATAATTGTTATATTTCTCATTATGAGTTACATAAGTAGCATCCCTCAGAAAATACTTAGGCGACTAGGTATTAGATTCCATAACTCACCTCAAGATTTTCTTTTAAAAAAATAATTACATTTTTGATAACATTTGAAATTAAAAAATAGCACTATTTTGTATAAAATTACAGTGGATACATGACACTATTCACTTGTCAAAACCTAGAAAAATTTATAGCAAAAAAAAGAAATTTAATGTATACAAAAATTAAAATATCTTTTAGAAAGTCAGCAGACTACAGGATTAAATGCAGAATATAATGGAAACAAATTAACTCTATTAGAAAATGTATAAAACAACCTCACTGAAGGAGGTGAGAGAAAAGTTACTAACTTCAGTAACTTTATAAATGATTGAAAACTATAAGGCCAGAAACAAAACACAGCACTATTCACTAGTTAGTAAAGTTGTTTCGCTCAGGGTTACCTGCTAACAATTTTGAAATCATTATATATGTATACTAGGGTTGCAGGAACAAATAAGCAAATGGTGAGTAGTGCAAGTTATTTTTCTCACTGCTGAAAGAGGAGATTATAGATAAACTGGAATGAATCAAATGGTGCTGGAATAGTGATAGAGATATCAGTGTGAACTCATGGTTAGCTTAATAAAGATACTAATTAATAAACAAAGAAATAATTACAGATACATAAATTGGTGTAAACATATATTTGCAACCTTTGTCCACTAAGAAGACCTAGAAGCAATGACACCCCAGTAGCAATGAGCACACCTACTACCCAGATTTTGATTTCTAATGCCATTTTCCAATTAAGGGGAAAAAAAAAAAAAGCTGCTGAGACAAATGGCTGATTCAAGGACTGGGGAAAGGAATATGCAAGATGAACTTAGAGACAAGGCAGAACAAGGTGACACAATAGAAGTGGCCACCGATTGTTCCACACACACAAAAACATCAACTTGATAATATCTACAGCAAAAAATCACCTTTATAAGAACCAAATATCAGGTGAGCACTCACAGTACCTGATTTTAAATTCATATTGATGGAAAGGGCACTTAAAAGGTAGAAAAAACAGTCTTGAAATCACTGAAGCCACCCCTCTCACAACCCCCAGGTAGTGGCAGGTGGTACAGAGAGACTTTCTGTGAGCTGGGGGAAGGAGAATGTAGCAATTATAAGGCCTTGATCTCAGTGCTGTCCTGTTGTAGAAGAAAGGAAAACTAGACCAAATGCAGCTGACACCTGCCCACAGAGGGAGCATTCAAACCAACTCTCAACAAAAGTGAATCACCAATCCCAGCAACTGTGACTTCAGTTCCCACAAGCCTCACCACTGTGGACTAAAGTGCTCTGGGGTTCTCAATAAACTTGAAAGGTAGTCTAGGCCACAAGGACTGCAAATCAGATGTGAGTGTAGAGCTAAACTGGACCCAGAGCTAGTGGACTGGGGGGTGGCACACAACTTACTGAGATACCAGCTGAGGCAGGAAAGGGAAGGCTGGCATCACTCCTCCCCTAACCTGAGGATGCACAGCTCACAGCTCCAAGAAATATTGCTTCCATTTGTTGAGGACAGGAGAGGGAAAATGGGGAGGACTTTGTCTTCCATCTTGGATGCCAGCTCAGCCACAGAACAATAGGGCACAGGTCAGAGTCATGAGGCCCCGTTTCCAGGTCCTAGCTGTTGGATGACATTTCTAGACAGACCCTAGACCAAAAGGGAAATGCTGCCTTGAAGGAAACGACCATGTCTGTGCAGCATTTCTCACGTGTTAACTGAAGAATCCTTGGGCCCTTAATAACCAGCGGTAACACACAGGTACTATTTCTAGGGCCTTGGGTGGGTGGAACTCTGAGACTTGCTGGCTTCGGGTGATACTCAACAAATTTTCACCTGTGGTGGCTATGTAGTGATATTCCCTATGCTTTATAAAAACAGAGGGAAATGAGAAGGTGACTTTGTCTTACATCTTAGGTACCACCTCAGCCACAGTGTCATAGAGCTCCCAAGCATGCTCTTAGGATTCCCAATCCTAAGACTTGGATCTAGTGTTACATTTCTAACCTGCCCTGGGCCAGAGGGGAGCTTACTTCCCTGAAGGTTGAATCACTGGACAGCCACCATTTACCACAAGCTGATTTAAGAGACCTTGCAACCTAAAGGGACATAGGCAGTGGTCCAACAATACTCCCCATGGGCCTGTGGTGGTGATGGTGGAGACAGGATAAGGATCCTCTGCCTTTAGAAAGGGAAGGAAAGAGTAGGAAGGATGGCATCTTGTGGTCTGAATGTCAGCTCAGTGACAGTAAAATAAAACACCAGGTGGAGTACTAAGGTTTTTTCCTCTAGTCCCTGCCTCCTGCATAGCACATCTGAACCTGCCCAGGGCCTGGGAGGAACTCAGTGCCCAGAAAGTAAAGACACAGGTTTGGTTAGGTTTCCCACCTGATAATTGTAGAGCCCCAGAGCATTGAGCAAACACAGACAGTAGCAAGGAAGTGGTAACAGTAGGCCTTGCGCAAGACCCGGTGCTGTGCCGGCTTCAGGTGTGACCCAGCATAGTCATAGTAGTGGTAGCCACAGGGGTGATTGTGTCAGTCCACCCCCAGCTTCAGGTGGCTCAGAACAGAGACAGAGAGAGAGTGAGAGATTCCATTTGTTTGAGAGAGAGTAAGAAAGAGGAACAAGAGTCTGCCTGTAATCTAGAGAATTCTCCCAGATCTTGGCCCAAACCATCAAGACGATACCTCTAAATCCTGGAAGAATCACAGCGTTACTGGGCTTGTAGTGCAACCTAAACCAGATACAGCATAATACAACAAGATGCAAGTATTATTGAATATCTGGAAAGCCTTCCCAAGAAAGACGGGTACAAAGAAGTCCAGACTGCGAAGACTACAATAAATACAGAAGTCTTCAATGCCTAGACACTGATAAGCATTTAAAAGTATCAGGGTGACCCAGAAAAACATAATCTTGCCAGATGAACTGTGTAAGCCACCAGGGACCAATCCTGGAGAAATAGAGATACGTGGCCTTTTAGAAAGATCACTCAGAACAAGAACTTGGGAAAAAAAAAAAAACCTTAAGAAAATTCAGGATAACACAGAAAAGGAATTCAGAATTCTACCAAATTAATTTAACAAAGAGATTGAAATAATTTTTTAAAATGCAGCAGAAATCCTGGAGACAAAAAATTGCAACTGGCATACTAAAGAATACCTCAGACTCTCTTAATGGCAGCATTGATAAAGCAGAAGAAATAAATCATTGAACTTGAAGACAAGCTTTTTGAAAATGCACTATCAAAGGAGACAAAAGAAGAAAAAAAAAATACCCACAATGATGCCTACAAGATGAAGAAAATTACCTCGAAAAAGAAAACTCAAAAATATTGGTCTTAAAGAGGTGGTAGAGATAGGGATAGAGACAGAGACAAGGTAGAGATGGGGATAGATAGGATAGAAAGTTGATTCAAAGGGATAATAACAGAAAACTTCTCAAACTTAGAGAAAGATATCAGCATCCAAGCACAAGAAGGTTATACAACACCAAGCAGATTTAACCCAAAAAAAGGCTACCTTTAATCATTTAATAATCAAACACCTAAAGGTCAAAGATAATGGGAAAATTCCAAAAGCAGCCAGAGAAAAGAAGCAAATAACATCCAATAACGTTGCAAGAAGTCTGGAAACAGACTTTTTAGTGGAAACCTTACAGACCAGAAGAGAGTTGCATGACATATTTAAAGTGTTGGGAAAAAAAAAAAAAAAAAAAACTCTTCTACCCTAGAATAGCATATCTGCCTAAATATTCTTCAAACAAGAAGGAAAAATAAAAACTTTGCCAGAAAAACAAAAACTGAGGGATTTCATCAACACTAGACCTGGCCTACAAGAAATGCTGAAGGGAGTACGTCAATGAAAAATAATAGTACAATAATAAGCAATAAATAATTACCTGAATGTGCAAAACTCAAAAGTAAGTACAGAGAAAAACACAGAATTTATACTCCTGTATAATACTGGTGTGTAAACTACTCTTATCATAAGTAGAAAGACTACACAATGAACGAATAAAAAATAATAACTACAGCAGAATTTCAAGACATAGACAATATAATAAAATATAAATAGAAACAATAAGAAATTAAAAAGCAGGGGGATGAAGATAAGGCGTAGTGTTTTTATTAGCTCTTATTATGCTTGTTTGTTTATGCAAGCAGTGTAAAGTTGTTATCAGCTTAAAATAATGGATTATAACATAGTATTTGCAAATCTCATGGTAACCTCAAACCAAAAAACATACGATCGATACACAAAAAATGAAAGCAAGAAACTAAATCATAACACCAGAGAAAATGGCCTTTACTAAATAGAAGACAGGAAGGAAAGAAAGAAGAGAGAACCACACAAAAAAAATAAAACCAGAAAAACATAACAAAATGGCAAGTTCTTACTTATATAAAATAACATTGAATGTAAATAGACTAAATACTCCAATGAAAAGACATAGAATGGCTGAATGAATAAAAGCCAGAATTATTAATCATCTGTTCTCTACAAGAAACACACTTCACTTAAGAAGACAAACATACTAAAAATAAAGGGATGAAAAAGATATTTTATATCAATGGAAACCAAAACAGAATAGAAGTTACCATACTTATATCAGACAAAATAGATTTCAAGACAAGAACTATTAAAAAAAAAATAAAGAAGGTCACTATATCATGGTAAATGTATCAAATCAGCAAGAAAATATACACCTTATACAAAAATTAACTCAAGATGGATTAAAGGCTTAAACATAGGACCTAAAACCATAAAAACCCTAGAAGAAAACCTAGGCAATTCAGGACATAGGCATGGGCAAAGATTTCATGACTGAAACACCAAAAGCAATAGCAACAAAAGCCAATATAGACAAATGGGATCTAATTAAACTAAAGAGCTTCTGCACAGCAAAATAAACTATCATCAGAGTCAACAGGCAACCTACAGAATGGGTCTCAGTAAATTGGTTTTGTCTGCTCAGTGGGCAGAAAGAACCTATTGGGTAGTTACAATATCATCAGTCATAAATCATTTTGATGCATGTATCATTGTGATGATGTGGTAAGGACAGTACTTTACCTTTGTAGTCGTCCTTCCAAAAAAGAAAGCATTTTAGAAGAAAATTAGTCTCTGGTCTCAGATTTTTGTCTGATCTCTCACAGCTAGAATGATTTATTCCTTGATGGGTAGGTCCAAAGTTATTAGGAAAGCTCATTTTCAGCAGGTTGTAAAGTCTCATGACCTATGAAGAGAAAATAGGGGGAGTAAGGGAGAAAACAATCAATAGAATAATCCTGGAAAATCAACATAGGCCTCATTACTCTGAAGTCCATACATCAGTATGAGATGGGACTATTCCCATGATTTTGACACCCTTCGTGGACAGAAACTGAAGTGCCTCATTTTACCCAACCTGCAGTTCTTTTTGACACCCGTGTTCTTGTTTGCTGTCCAGGAAGAATCAGGTCACATGAACTATTTGAAGGGTAGTGTATGCAGAGGATTTTATCAGGTGATAAATGTGACTCTCATGGGGATGGGGACTGGAAAGGGGATGGTAGGGGAAGAAAGTGATCTTTCCCTGAAGCTGCACCACCTGAAGTTAGCCGAGTCTATGCGCAGTCTCCAAGGCTTAGCCACGTGTATCCTTCATGTTAAGCAGCTTGTAACCCTGTTGCTCAGTAGCTTGTATCCCCAATACTCAGCAGCTTATATACCTGAATCTCAGCAGCTTGCATCCCCGACCACTTGCATCAGCTGCTTCTGTTGCCCTGCCAGCTGAAATATTTTTATGGGCACAGGATAGGAGTGGGGTGGGCCAAAAAGGCAATCATTTGGGTGGAAAAACAGGGTTAAATGTTTTCACTTAGGGCCGAGGTTCCAGGTGTGACGGGGTTTAGCTGGAAGCCCAGCCCTTCAGGGTCAGCTGTTTTCACTTAGGACCAATGTTCCAGGCTTGATGGTGGGGGTGGGAGGTGATTTAGCTGGGAGCCCAGCTGTTCTGTATCAGGTAGGCAGGTATGAAAGTGACTTATATATGTAAATAGGTTGCTGTTATTTTCTTGTAAAGTTTAAGTTGTCTGGCTTCATTTTGTAGGGCTTTATGAAAACAGAGCTTAGTTTTCAGTGACTCCAAATTAGAAAAAATGGGGATAGGGAAAAAGGAAAAGAAATTGAAAACATTATTTTGAAGACTTGTAGCCCCACCAAAAAAAGAAATTGGTCCAAACTGTAGAAAATAATAAAAATTGAAAAACATTAGGCAAGACTAGAATTTAACAACAGGTATACTATAGTTTTTGAAACATAATTTTTCTCTCTCCAGTTTCCCATTTTTACTAAAGACAAATTATGGTGGCACTGATTTACCTTATTATACTACACCTGACTATTTGTATACAGTGCAGCAAGAATAATTATTTTTTACACAGGCTTTTAAATTGGCTTTGATGGAACTTTATTCCATAGAAGAAATCTCAGATAAGACATTTTTAAAGCCAAGCCCAGCCATGGATTTGTGCCATCAAATACATATGTGTTGGATGAATTTCTCTCTTCTTAAGGTCCCAAGATAAACTTGGGGCTCATGAGCCTGTCAGAAAGTGACATTTTTTACTTACCACAGGTTAGGAACCCTGTATGGGAACTGTGTAGACAAAGGTATGAGGCCATTTTTCCCAAGGGGCTTTTATTTTCTCCATAAGTCAAGTTGGATTCCTTAAAGAAAAACACACCATTCCAGTCAAAGTCTTGACAAAATGACCAGTTTCTCCAATTGTGTCCTATTACAAATAAAAACATATTCTTATTGTACTTATGCAAATAACTGTATTGCCATAAGTTAAGAATGCTCACGAATAGTTTCCAAATTCTAGAGAAATTAGGTAGAAATGTTCTCCAAATTATATTCATGGGAGTATACTAAATAGTTTAAAGCTGTCAATAGCTCAAAAGAAGTTTGCTTGACTCTGAAAACAAACAAACAAACAAACAAATAATCATCATTTTAAGCAAAAAGTCAAAAAAATTACTTCAGCCTTCTATTAGTTCATACAGTTAATTCCTGTTCTGCTTGATATTCATGAATATTTCAGTTCTCCATGAGTCCTCAAAGTTTTTCCTCTATTTTGATGTCACAATCTCCAAAGTTATCAGAAACCTGCATTCAAGAGCACATGTCACAATTTTATAGCTGATTATACAAGTACTATCTATAGAGGACTAAAAGAAGAAAACAATTATCTGTGGATGACAAAAAGTTTCAGGGAAGTCATAGTCAAAGACAAAATTGACAAGGAATTTTGTTACCTCTTTGGCACAGAATAACATAACAATTTTAATTATTACTGATAATGTACACTAACTTGTAAGAGAATTATAGGAGTTTCCTATAATTTTAGAGCACATACCAATAACATATTTTTATTTAATTATTTATTTGTATTTTTCCATAAGTTATTGGGGTACATGTGGTATTTGGTTACATGAGTAAGTTCTTTGGTGGTGATTTGTAAGATTTTGGTTCACCCATCACCCAAGCAGTATACACTACACCATATTTATAATCTTCTATCCCTCCCCCCCCACTTCTTCCCCCCAAATCGCCAAATTCCATTTCATTATTCTTTATCTTTAATTTTATTTTTATTTTTGTTTATTTATTTATTTTTTTTGAGACAGAGTTTTGCTCTTGTTGCCCAGACTGGAGTTCAATGGTATGATCTTGGTTCACTGGTTCAAATGATTCTCCTGCCTCAGCCTCCCAAGTAGCTGGGATTACAGGTGCCCACCACAATGCCCAGCTAATTTTTTTTGTATTTTTAGTAGACACGGGGTATCATCATGTTGGCCAGGCTGGCCTTGAACTCCTGACCTCAGGTGATCCACCTGCCTTGGCCTCCCAAATTGCTGGGATTACAGGCATAAGCCACTGCATCCGGCCCATTGCATTATTCTTGTGCCTTTGTGTCCTCATAGCTTAGCTCCCACATATCATTGAAAATATACAATGTTTGTTTTTTCATTTCTGAGTTACTTCGCTTAGAATAATAATCTCCAATCTCATCCAGGTCACTGAAAATACTGTTTATTCATTCATTTTTATGGCTGTGTCATATTCCATCACATATATATATCTACATGATATGTATATCATTCTATATATATTCTATATATGATATATAAATATTTATACAATATTGATATATTTATACAAATATATATTTATAAATATTTATAAATATATATAGGTTTAATTGATATCAATTGATATATATCAATTGGTATATTTATTAATTTATATATATATTTTATTATATATTATATATATTTATTACATATATTTTTATTTATATGTATTAGATATTTGTTTATAGATATTTTATTTATATATTATATATAAAAATATATTTATTTATATATTATATACATAAAATATATTTTATTTATATATTATATACATAAAATATATTTTATTTATATATTATATACATAAAATATATTTTATTTATATATTATATACATAAAAATATATTTTATTTATATATTATATATAAATATATTTTATTTATATATTATATACATAAAAATATATTTTTATTTATATATTATATACATAAAATATATTTTATTTATATATTATATATTATATATTTATATATATAATATATATTTATAAATATATATAAATTTATATAAAAATATATATCAATATATAAACTTATATATTTATATATTTATAAATTTATATATAAATATACATCAATATATAAACTAAAAGTTCTACTTTTAGTTCTTTAAGGAAACTCCCATGATTTTGCAACTGTGAATTGTGCTGCTACAAACACGCTTGCACAAGTGTCTTTTTCAAGTAATGATACCCAGTAGTAGGATAGCTGGGTCAAATGGTAGTTCTGCTTTTAGTTTTTTAAGGAAACTCCACACTGTATTTCATAGTGGCTGTACTAGTTTACACTCCCTCCAGCATTGTAGAAGTGTTCCCTGTTCACCACATCCACATCAGCATCTACCGTTTTTTAATTTTTTACCTTGGCCATTCTTGCAGGAATGAGGTGGGATCGCATTGTGGTTTTCATTTGCATTTTCCTAATCATTAGTGACTATGAGCATTTTTTCCTATGTTTGTTGGCCATTTGTATATCTTCTTTTGAGGATTGTCTATCCACGTCCTTAGAGCACTTTTTGATGGGAAAGATTGTTTTTTCTTACTGATTTGTTTGAGCTTGTCGTAGATGCTGGATATCAGTCCTTTTTCAGATGTATAGATTGTGAAGATTTTTCTCCCACCCTGTGGGTTGTCTGTTTACTCTGCTGACTGTTCCTTTTGCCATGCAAAGGCTCTTTAGTTTAATTATGTCCCAGTTATTTATGTTTGTTTTTATTGGATATGCTTTTGGGTTCTTGATCATAAAATCCTTGCCTAGGCCAACATCTGGAACAGTTTGTCTAATGTTACCTTTTAGAATTGTTATAGTTTCAGGTCTTAGGTTTAAGTCCTTAATTTATCTTGAGTTGATTTTTATATAAGGTGAGAGATGAAAATCCAGTTTCGTTCTCCTACATGTGGCTAGCCAAATATCCCAGCACCATTTGTTGGAAAGGGTGTCCTTACCCCACTTTATGGTTTTATTTGCATTGTCAAAGATCACTTAGCTGTAAGTATTTGGGTTTATTTCTGGGGTCTCTATTCTATTCCATTAGTCTATGTGTCTATTTTTGTACCAGTGCCATGCTCTTTTGGTGACTATGGCCTTATAGTATAGTTTGAAATCAGGTAGTGTGATGCCTCTAGATTTTTTATTTTTGCTTGGTATTGCTTTGGCTGTGCAGGCTGTTTTTTGGTTCCATATAAATTTTAGAATTGTTTTCTCTAATTTTGTGAAGAATGATGGTGGTATCACCAATAACATATTTATACAAATACAACCCCCAAAAACCCAAACACCATTTCATATT
The DNA here is from genome assembly GCF_008728515.1 of Papio anubis. NCBI lineage: Eukaryota > Metazoa > Chordata > Mammalia > Primates > Cercopithecidae > Papio > Papio anubis. Next base: position 59,107,039 of record NC_044996.1, on the reverse strand, counting down.
TGACAATGCTTCCTGTATAATTTATATGCCACATAAGCCAAATTACATCGGTTTTTTGACTTCAGGAAATCTAATATCCTAAAGGATTAATTAGGTCAGAAAAAGACATAATGAATAATCTGATTTTGGAAAGTTTGTCAAATATCAAAGTTTTAAAACATTTGATATCACAGGTCATTGTAAAATAAGTCATTCATTTGACCAAGGTGATAACTCAAGGATTTCAAAACAAGGCAAAATCCTTTATTATTTGAGAGAGGAGAAACAATATTCATAACAGTAAGCTCAAATAAAAACAGGATAAAAGCCAGCTAGATTTGTTTTTCTAAATTTTATATACAATCTATAAAATTTTAATCTTGACCATAAGATATAACTTCCAAAAGGTGGTTATAACTTTTATAACCTTTATTAAGGAGTTGGCTAATCCTTCAAGAAAACCCTGTTAATCTGACACAAGATGCCCATATGCTGGTGTTACCTCAGTATGCCTTTGACCTTAATGATTAACTTATGGAGAAACTGAACTTATTTTATTTCTCAAATTCAGCCCTTACAATCTCACATGCCTAATTGTTCCATAGTAGTCCCTGGGCCTTGAGGAGTAGAATAGCTTTAATTTCTGGTCATGTGTTTCAGGAATGCAGTTGCATTGGCATCTTCTACTGAGCCTGAAGATGAGGCTTTAATTGCTGTCAGCGTTTAAGATTTAGGAGTACTCGGCGTCCTTTTTAGACCCAGGAATCATAGACCTGTAACTTAATGCCACAGGGACTTTAAAAGCACATACAGAAAAAATAAATGGATGTAGTAACCTTAACTTCAAAAAAGTCACTGTTTTATTCCTAAGCGTATCAAAATTTAATAGTAATAGAAATTATTTTGATAAAGTGTAAAATCTGTTAGTCCAATTAAAAGGAAATGACCTTCTACACTACACAGAATATTATGTTGTAAGAAAATATTTCTTTTATACCTTTAATAAATATTGTTAACATCAGGCCACAGCAAACAGAACTCAAGGAAAAAACTTATATGCACTAAAAATGAGCTTAAAGAGAGCGTTACTATTTTGCATTCTTTAAAAGAGGAGAAAAAGCAAAAATGGCAACATGCAATAAAAGTTGAACTTTTGGTTAAAAAATTGAAATCTCATAATTGATTAAGAGTAAATCAATTTCTTAAGAAAATTTCATTGTTTTAACCAATTATTTAATGTATAATTGCTTTTCTTTTATACATCAAGCCCAATCTCTTGAAAGACCACTATAATTTTCCTTTATAGACAACTTGATCATATAAAAGATGTTTTGTTCTTTTTTCTTTTTTGTAAATGCTCTTACTGCTATTTATACAAATCATTCATGACATGCTTGAACTTTCTGGTTTGCCCTGAACATCCCTCTTTCTTAAACAACCAGTCACTTTATTCTAGGACTAAATTTACCATACAAAATTGCTTTTTCATTATTTCTCTTTAAACTTTCTTATCAACAAAACCCTTCTTTATTTTTATAACTTTCTTAAATCTCTCTTATTTCCTGTTTCCTTTTACCTTGTTTTATATGTGACCTTTAAGCAAGATTTATGTTAGAGAAAAATTGTTCATCTTTAAAAAGAACACACTTTTTTCTTAGAAAGAATGTTTTCCTACAATATTTTTATTGAAAAATACCCAAATAATCAAATATCCATTATTTAATTTGATATAACTTTAGATTCCAAATTATAACAAGTTTGTATACAAGTATTTATTCCATTATATTTGCCTATTTATTTTAATTATTTACCTAGATTATTTATTAAAACTGTGATAGTCATCATTTACAATTATGGAACCACCGTTGCCAAAATTATAGCTGAGATAGTAGAAAAGATCTGACCTAACTGACTCCATGTTGCTTCTAACCTCAAAGCTGTCCTTGTTCATTCCCAGGTGTAGGCCGAACTAACTTGGGAGGAATTTAGTTTATAGTTTAGGTTTGAAATAAAGATGATAACAGTCCTTTCCTAAAACAAAGCTCCTTACTACATGTGGACTAAACTGCCTAAAGCCACAGGATTAAAAGTTATGGTAATCTTACTAAATTGAAAATACAGCTATTGTCATTAAACCAATATCAGTGTCTTCTTTTTAAACATTACTAAAGCACATGTTATGCTGTTTTGCGCTGGGTTTATAGTTCTGTAACCTCTGTGCCAAATTTTGACACCTTATAATATTTGGCAGGGATAAGTATTAAATTGCTTGATTAATAAATGCAAACAAAAATATATGCTGGTAATTCTTAAGACATTTCTATTATTACTTTACAAATATTTTAAACCTAGCTTATTTATTAAACATTTTACTTAAGTTATGTAAACTTGAAAAAGCATTTAACTGTTACTTTCTTTTTTCTAATAAAATATTTGATTCAAGCCATTTTCTTTTCTTAAGCCAATTAATTAGAATTCATGTATATATTTTCAGTAGTGGAACATTGTGTACACAACACATAAATACATAGATGTATTAGGCATGCCAATAGAAGTACATCTCATAGACTCATAAAGATCTTTTTCTATCTTGGACTTTGAAATTCGTTTATTTATTTATTTATTTATTTACTTATTTTTTTGAGATGGAGTATCGCTCTGTCCCCCAAGCTGGAGTGTAGTGGCACGATCTCCACTCACTGCAACTCCTCCTCCCTGGGTTCATGCCATTCTCCTGCCTCAGCCTCTCGAGTAGCTGGGACTACAGGCGCCCGCCACCCCGCCAGGCTAAGTTTTTGTATTTTTAGTAGAGATGGGGTTTCACCGTGTTAGCCAGGATGGTCTTGATCTCCTCACCTCGTGATCCACCTGACTCAGCCTCCCAAAGTGCTGGGATTACAGGCGTGAGCCATGGTGCCTGGCCCTGGAATTTCAAATTCTTAATAACCTGTTTCACTACCCTAAGCAGTTGTCAGCTAAATAGCTTTAAATTTGCATATAAAGAAAAAAACTCAGGTAAAAATCCAATTGCAAAATTTGCAACATAAAGTATGGAGAGAAAAAGCCTGGGGTGCTAGAGGAATATTAAAACTGATGTAGTTGCCTATTAAACATAAAATTATAGAAATTGTAAAGGCATTTTAAATACACACACACACACACACAAAGATCCTATAGTTTTTACTTCAGAACTTTAGCGGTGAGATAAATACAAATTCCCCAGCTTGAAAAAAAACCCTGTTGGTTCCAAATAGTGGTTTTTATCTTAGCAGAAAAATAACAGCACATGTAAATCAGGCAGAAAAGAACAAAGAGAAAAAGAGAACTTAGGAACTGTATAGTTTGCAGGTCAAACTTAGGGCTCTTTTTCCTTAATGTAAATGTGCATAAAGATCATGTTATTTCAATTTTACATAAACTCTGGCAAGTAGAGGTGCAATAAAATGTACAGAGTGCTTGAAAGGGGGTATCATCCTTATCTTCTCTTCATTCTCAGATTATTTGTTTCCCACCTTTTTTCTTAAAAGGAAGAACTGAGTTGTGGCCTAGGGTTTTTGTGTGGTGGATTGATGTGTCCTGCTTGTGGACAGGACTCCACAGTGTGTCACCACTGAGTCATTTCCACCCTCTTACATGTCTCAGTTTCCCTCCAGAAGTCTATGTCCTCTGAGATGGCTCAAAACACTGGGCGATCAGCCCTTACATGTGTTTCTTGGAGGAGCCTTTTTAAAATCAAATTTGTGGGGATGTCCCTGTAGGACTGCTGCATGTCACAGGGGTTCAAGTCCCCAGATGCTCCCACAAGGCTCCTGGTCACCCAGCAGCACCTTTCAGCTGGGAGAAGCAATATATCCTTTCTCTTCAGAGCTGAGAAAACCGAGTCTCTCATTTACCTATGAAAACAACAGTTCAGTTCCTCATGCAAGTGTGCACAGACAAGCCCAATCAAGATTAATTTTGGGAGAAAAAGCAATAGAGGAGACCCATTAGAATGCATCTCCACACTAGAATTAGGATCCTTAAACAACAACTTCCTAGGAGGAAAAAATAAAAATAAAAACAGCCAAGACCACTTCCTGTAAAATGCTCACAGCCACCCCTAACCTTGTAGCTCTTGTATGCCATTACACAGGCCAGGGTCAAATCCTCTTATAATACAAGGTCACCTCTGGTACCCCCCAAATCATAGAGGTCAGGTCATGCAATAAAATAAAACTAGCTTTAGACCTAAGAAGAACCTGCCCATGGCTCTTGAAACTCCACAAAGAAAACAGAACAGGCCAAAAGGGGTGAGAGGCACGTTTGCTTTAAATCCTGTAAAGGGGTTCAAGTCATTGAAAGTCTTCTCTAGATTTTTTGGTACTGCAGATGGCAAAGGGAGAAGGAGGTATAGGTTGGAAGAAAAGTAAACAAAGTAACTTTTTTTTTTTTTTTGAGACGGAGTGTCGCTCTTTCGCCTAGGCTGGAGTGCAGTGGGGGAATCTCGGCTCACTACAAGCTCCCTTTCCGCATTCACACCATTCTCCTGCCTCAGCCTCCTGAGTAGCTGGGACTACAGGCGCCCGCCACTACGCCTGGCTAATTTTTGTGTTTTTAGTAGAGACGGATTTCACCTTGTTAGCCAGGATGGTCTCAATCTCCTGACCTCGTGATCTGCCCGCCTCTTGGCCTCCCAAAGTGCTGGGATTACAGGCGTGAGCCACCGCGCCCGGCCAAGAACTTTTTTTTTTTTTTTAAGAGAGGAAAAAAACACAGAAACCAAGTACATGTGTTTTATTTTGTTTTGTTTTGTTCCCTCTTTTGCAGCTGCGAGGAATTTTGCCAAATTAGAGAGGATTTGTTACCCATAATTTGGAATTCTCACTCAGATTTGATCAAGTCAGGTAGAGTTGGTCAAATCTAATGTGAGAAAGACCGGAACAAATAACAACAGGAAACCCCAACAGTATGATCACTGGGCGCTCTATTTGTAAGGAGAAATTAAGACCAGCTGGTTGTTAACTTTAGCCAAGACAAAATCCCAATTCAGCTACTTACTTGAAAATGGGTCTCAGGATGAAGTCTTTCTCTACCATCCTAGAAACAAACAAACAAACAAACAAAAAATGTCAAACTTGGCTTCTCTGTTGGGAGTGAGCTCAAACTCTATGAAGGAATTTTCTGCCTTTTATCATCATGGAAGGAGAAAATCTTGTCTGCCTTCTGGGAAGTAAGTAAAACTCCAAAAAGGGAGTTGTACAGCAAAATAAACTTTATATCTCAACCCAATTGTGGGAAATATGGCGGGGGGTGCTCCCAGACCTCAGCAAATTGTCCTGTTGGTTTTAGCCATAAAGTGAGCTCATGCTGGTACCAAGAACCAATAGGAGATTTGTCAAAGGTCGGGGACACCTTTACTCAGAAGTCCTTCATGGTTACCAAAATCTGAGAACCCTGAATATCTGAGACAGGTCTCAGTTAATTTAGAAAGTTTATTTCACCAAAGTTGAGGATGCGTGCCTGTGACACAGCCTCTGGAGGTCCTGATGACGTGGACCCAAGGTGGTTAGAGCACCGTTTGGTTTTACACATTTTAGGGAGACATGAGACATCAATCAACATATATAAGATGAACATTGGTTTGGTCTGGAAAGGTTGGATAACTCAAAGCAAAGTCGGGATGACTCAAAGTCAAATGGTTGTATTCTTCTGAGTTCCCGATTAACCACTCCAAAAAGAGGCAAATAGCTACACATTTATCTCAGTGAGCAGAGGGGTGACTTTTCATATAATGAGAGGCAGGTTTGCCCTAAGCAGATCCTAGCTTGACGTTTCCCTTTAGCTTACTGATTTTGGGGCCCTGATATTTATTTTTCTTCCACAATAGCAATGTAAGATGTTAACAGTAGAGAAAACTGAGTAGAAAACATATGGAGTCCCTTTGTTTTACCATTGCAATTTTTCCGTGAATCTAAAATTAAAAACATGTATTCGTTTAAAAAGGAGGCAGTGCAGATTCAACGCTCCCCATGTCATGAGTTATACATTTGTCAGTGGTAATTGTAGCCAGGAGACAAACCCTTCTTCATATTTAATCCTGATCATTTTTCAATATTAGCTAGTGAATTCAGTATGATTTAGAAGAAAATGCTAACTTTGTTCAGGGTTTTAAGGAATACTGAAAAAATACAATTTTACTGGTTTGTATCTGATTTTCTAGTTTCTCTGTTTGTGTTTATCCATAATAAAAATATGCACGTGATGATGAGTATGTTCTATTTTAAAAATAATCTGGAAGGAGAGTTTTGTGCTATCATAAGAGCATTTAATATATATCTGGCCCATGTGGCCAGAAAGCTTACATAAATTGTTGCATTATTTTAAAGTTCTCCATGGACCTCCATGGAGGTGGGTGTTACCATCATCACTGTGGAGATAAAGAGAATGAAGCCTCAGAAAGGTTTCGGTGCTGTGGTAGTCTGATAAATAGTCCCACACTTCCCCCACCACCCCCACCACATATATCTGGTCTTAATCCCTGGAATTGGTCAATGTTACTTTACTGAGTACTTGTAGATAGGATTAGGATTTTTAAAATATTGCTCTTTTCCAGCTGGAACCATGGAGGGTGTTGAAATACAGAGGGTGTTGAAAAGAGGAAGAAAAGGTTCCTTCTGTGCCAGAAACCCTTAACAATAAGTAAAAGGAATTTTTTGTAGTTGAGGATCAAGCTCCAGAGAAAAATGTTGGCCCAAAAGATGCTTTGAAAGGCAAGGAGAACAAAAGCAAGCATGCTTTGTCTGTGAAAAAGTGAATTACTATCACAATGACTATAGGCAGATGTACAGAACTGAAATATGAATGGCTAGGATGTCAAGAAAAGCTGGAAACTTCCATGTACCTGCTGAATCCAAATTGGCATTTGTCGTCAGGATTACAATTATTAATGGTGTGAGCCCAATGGTCCAAAAGGTGTTGCAGCTTCTCTGCTTATGTCACATATTCAATGGAACTTTTGTTTAGCTCAACAAGTCTTCAGTTAACATGCTGAGGATTGTAGAACCATAGGGTTACCTAAACCTGAAATCAGTAAATAAACTAATCTACAAGCATAGCTATGGCAAAATCAATAAGAAGCAAACTGTCGTGACAGATAACACTTGGATTGCTCAATGTCTCAGTAAATAGGGCGCCATCTGCAGGAAGGATTTGACTCATGGCATCTATAATTTTGGAAAATGCTTCAAAGAAGCAAATAACTTCCTGTGGCCCTTCAAATTATCCTCTCCAGAGGTGAAAAAAAAGACACATTTTGTAGATGGTGGAGATGCTGGCAACAGGGCACACCAGAACAGCAGGTTTATTAGAAAGATAAACTAAAGTGTTTACCATGATTATTTTTGTAACCTGGTCAGTTAATAAACAGTAATTGCTTTCAAACTGAAAAAAAAAAAAAAAAAAAATTTTGAAGATCTTGAGAAGGAGAGATAATCTTGTATTATCCAGGTGGGCTCTAAATTCAATCACAAATAGAAGAGAAGACAAGGTGACCACAGAGGCACAGATTTAAGTGGTTCAGCCGCAAGCTGAGGAATACTGGTAGTCACCAGAAGCTGGAAGTCAACAAAGCAGATTCTCCCCTAAAGAAAAACAGCTCTGCCAACATATGAATTATAGTCCAGTGATATTAATTTCAAACCTCCAAACTCCAGAATTGTGAGATAATAAATTTCTTTTCTTTTTTTTTTTTTGCTTTAAGCCATGAAATTCATTACAGCAGTCATAGGAAATTAATACAAGGGCCTCTTCCCAAATTCACACAGTGAGCAAATGATGAAGTTGGTTTCTCAACCAGGCTTTCTGTCTCCAGAGCCTATGTGCCTAATTACTATGCTATACTCCTTCTTATGATAGCTAAAGGCATAATATATTAAGTGGTAAACAACTTGGCTACATAGAAAAGCTAGGGTCCATGTGATATTTTACTTACTTTCAGGACCCCTGTGATACTCATATTGTTTAACAAGTAGGTACTGCTTTAAAGTGCAAAGAAAATACATTGCCAAGAGGAAAAACTTTTTAAGAAATTGCCAGAAAGAGATTTCAATTTTTACCTACTCCCAGTGCTTTCCGATTTTCATATTGTATTACTGCATATCTACTAATTAGTAACAAGAGAGCAGTTTTTTTTTTTTCTTTTGCCTATAGGTATGTGAAGCACATTAAGTCAAAATGTCAACTTTTTTCCTACTAGAAACCTGTACTTGGAATTTTATATGTATAAACATCACATTTGCTCCCAGAAAATAATGCAGGTAAAGATTAAGTTTTTTCATTTAAAAATAGTTCAATAGGTCATCTTTTAATTAAATAAAAAATATTTCATTGAATATAAATATTGTTGGCTGACTCTCATGAGTTTATATAAAAAATTAGCAAATTCCTCCAAAATTTATTTGAATCTGTTGTGTTTAAAATACTTAAATCTGGCTGGGAGCAGTGGCTTACACCTGTAATCCTGGTGCTTTGGGAAACTGAGTTAAGAGGGTTGTTTGAGACCAGTTCAAGACAAACCTGGGCAACATTGTGAGACCCTGTCTCTACAAAAAATACAAACTAGCCAGATATGGTGACAGGCACCTGTAATCCCACCTACTCAGCAGTCTGAGGCAGGAGGATTGCTGGAACCCAGGAGTTTGAGTTTGCAGTGAGCCGTGATTTCACAACTCAACTCACTCCAGAGTGAGATCCTGTCTCTTATAAAATATATATTACTTTAAATTATATTCTGCGTTATAAATATTTTAATTATATATTATAAATACTATATTGTTAATATATTTATATATACTTAAAAATACTTAAATCTTGTTACTTTAATCATTACCACTTCATAATTACATAGTATTTTCTAAATTTTACAGACATTTTACATGTTCTTATGGTTTGAATATTTGTCCTGTCCAAAATTTATGCTGAAATGTAATTGCCGTTATAACGGTATTAAGAGTTGGGATCTTTAAGAGATTATTAGACCATGAGGTCAAATCCCATCCTCATATGTGTAGGATTAATGCTTTTAGAAAAGTGTGATCTTGGCCCCCTTTTTTTTCTCTATGCTTGTCTACCTTACTCTATGTGAGTACACAGAGATCCTCTCCCCTGAAGGACACAGCAAGAAGGTCCTCAGAAGATGCTGGCACCCTGATCTTGGACTTCCTTGCTTCCAGAACTGTGAGAAAATAAAATTGTGTTCTTTATAAATTATCCACTCTCAGCTCTTCTATCATAGTAGCAAAAATCGACTGAGACACATATCTTATTTGATCCTCACAACAAACTTTTAGGTAAGCAGTGAAGACAAAATACATTTATTTTAGTCTATTTTTCACATATACCTATCTACTTTTTATGGGTAATGTAAGACTAATAAAATTTAAGTTATGTGTCCAGGTCATATGGTTATTACGATACAAAATTGGGACTATAACTCAGGTCTTCTGAATCCTAAAACAGTTCTGTTTTTATCACTATGAAAACAACTGCCTTAAGATAATAAAACACTGATTAGCCAGACCCGAGGAATTGTAATTCTTAGTAATCGCATTTTAATTCTGTTCTCCAGTTCCTATAGGAGGAAGAGGAATACTGATAACTAGAAAATAAAGATATAAACCACAATAAAATATTCTCTAGTAGATGCTGAGATCTAAAAGTTACATCTTCAGACCAAGTCTCTTAAAACAGTTTTATTTACAAGTAAAATAAAGTCATTTTTATAAATGATTTATTTTAAGAATAATGCCTGAAGGTCCTGAAAGATTCTCAATCACCAAAGAATGAATTACCTTCACCAGACTACCATTACCGAGGCAGCAAAGTGGACTAACACAACTAAAACATGTTTAAAATGTTTTCAGCAGAGGAATGAAACATAACTGTTTCATTTTAAATACTCACGTAGGCAAAAGCTATGTAAACCAGAATGCTCATTTTCCAGCATTTTGTTACATTGAAATTTTACTATAATACTTTTCACATAGTATCCCAAATTTATCAAAATCTTAATGGCAGACAGTTGGGAATGACTATTAATTTCTTTAAAGATGCTATGTCCAAATACAGTCACATTCAAAAGTGCTGGGGACAAGGATTTCAACATATGATTTTGTAGAGAGGCACAACCCATAACAGCTTCCAAACTTTTAGACAAAATTAAGTAATAAGTTTCAAATGAATTTGAATATGCTTGGTTCATTATGAACTGAGATCTGAGGTATTTGCCTTACAGTTGTAAATTAGCAGTGCTAATTATAATTTTTTTTAAATTTCTATATCAAATAATACTGCACCTCCATTTATGTTATCCCTATTTAACCTCTTAATATGAAATAAATTCAGATTTATAAAAATTTTCCAATAGTCTACCACGTTCCCAGGTACCCTTCATTTAGCTTCCTCCATTGTTCACATCTCACATAATAATAGTACAATAATAGAAACCAAAAAATTAACATCTACTTAACACAACTAAATTACAGATATACCTCATTTTATTGTGATTCACAGATATTGTGTCTATTACAATTTGAAGGTGTTTGGCAACCCTGCATCTAGCAAGTCTATCTGGACCATTTTGCCAGCAACGTGTGTTCACTTCATGTCTCTGTGTCACATTTTGATAATTCTCACATGTATCAAACTTCTTCATTATTAGTCTATCTATTATCACGATCTATGATCAGTTATTTTTGATGTTACTATTGTAATTGTCTTGAGATACTACAAACCGTGCTCATATAAGATAGTGAATTTAATTGGTAAATGCTGTGTGGATTCTGAGTGCTCCACTCACTGGCTGTTCCCCCATCTCTTTCCCTGTCTTTGGGTCTCCTATTTCCTGAGACACAACAGTACTAAAATTAGGCCAGTTAATAACCATACAATGGTCTGAAAATGTTCAAGTGAAAGGAAGAGTTGCACATCGCTCACTTTAAATAAAAAACCAGAAATGACTAAGGCATGATTTCAGCCTATGTAGGCTTTGACATGCCTTCCTCACTTGACATGTGGGCATGTCAAAGGCCACACATGCCGAAAATAAGGTCTCTGGCACCAAACAGCCAAGTTGTGAATGCAAAGGAAAAGTTCTTGAAGGAAATTAAAAGTGCTACTCTAATGAACACACAAATGATAAGAAAGCAAAACATTCTTATTGCTGTATGGAGAAAGTTTTAGTAGTCTGAATAGATCAAACCAGCCACAACATTATCTTAAACCAAAGCCTAATCCAGAGAAAGGGCCTAACACTCTTCAATTACATAAAGGCTGAGAATGGTTAGAATGACTCAGAAGAAAAGTTTGAAGCTAGCAGAGGTTGATTCATGAGGTTTAATGTAAGTAGCCCTCCTCATAACATAAAAATGCAAGGCGAAAGCACAAGTGCTAAATGAGAAGCTACAGGTTATCCAGGAAATCTAGCTAAGATAGTTGATGAAGGTGACTACACTAAACAACACATTTTTAATGTAGATAAAACAGCCTTATATTGTAAGATGTCATCTAGAACTTTTTTAGCTGGAGAGAAGTCAATGCCTGGTTTCAAAGCGTTAAAAAGCAGTCTGACTCTATTGTTAGGGGCTAATGCAGCTTGTGACTTTAAGTGGAAGTCAATGCTCAATTATCATTATGAAAATTGTAGGGTCCTTAACAGTAATATTAAATATACTCTTCCTGTGTTCTCTAAGTGGGACAACATAGACTGAATGACAGCACATCTATTTACAGCATGATTTACTGAACATTTTAAAGCCCACTTTTGAGACCTACTGTTCAGAAAAAAAGAGTCCTTTCAAGGTATTACCGCTCATTGACAATGAATCCATTTATCTAACAGCTCTGATGAAGATATACAAGGAGATTAAAGAAAATTTATTTGTTTACATGTCTGATAACACAATATTCATTCTTCAGCCCATGGATCAAGGAGTAATTTCAAGGCAAAAAAATGTATTTAAGAAATACATTTCATAAGACTATAGCTGCCATAGATTGTAAATTTTCAAATGGAAAAGTAAATTGCAAACCTGGTAAGGATTCATTATTCTGGATGTCATTAAAAACATTTGTGATTTATGGGAGCAAGTCAAAATATCAACATTATGAGGAGTTTGGAAGAAGGTGTTTCCAACCCTTCTAGGTGACTTTGAGGGGTTGAAGACTTAAGCGGAGGAAGTCATTGTAGATGTGGCAAAAATAACAAGAGGACTAGAATGGAGCCTGAAGATGTGACTGCATTGCTACAATCTCATGATAAAACTTGAATAGTTGAGGAGTTGCTTCTTATGGATGACCAAAGAAAGTGAGATGAGATCTACTCCTGGTGAAGATGCTGTTAACATTGTTAAAGTGACAACAAAATATTTAAAATATTACATAAACTTAGTTGCTACAGCAACCACAGGGTTTGAGATGATTGGCTCCAATTTTGACAGACATTCCACTGTGGGTAAAATACTATCAAATAGCATCTCATGATACAGATAAATTTTTCATTAGAAGAAGAGTCCATTGATGTTGAAAATGTTATTGTTGTCTTATTTTAAGAAATTGCCTCAGCCACCCCAACCTAGAGCAACTGCCACTCTGATCAGCCAGCAGCCATCAACACTGAGGTAAGACCCTCTACTAGAAAAAATGTTACAACTCATTAAAGTCTCAGATGATTATTAGCATTTTTAGCAATCAAGTATTTTTAAATTATGTTATGTACATTGTTGTTTTACATAGTGCTATTGCTCACTTATTAGACTCTAGTTAATATGGTTTGACTATGTCCCCACCCAAATCTCATCTTGAATTCTGACTTTCATAATTCCCACATGTTGTGGAAGGCACCTGGTGGAAAATAATGGAATCATGAAGGTGAATTCTCCCATACTGTTCTCATGGTAGTGAATAAGTCTCACAATGTATGATGGTTTTATAAGGGGTTTCCCCTTTTGCTTGGAATGCATAGTTTCTTGCCTGATGCCATGTAAGATATGCCTTTTGCCTTCTGCCATGATTGTGAGGCCTTCCCAGCCACATGGAACTGTTAGTCCATTAAACCTTTTTTTTTTTTAAAATAAATTACCCAGTCTCAGGTATGCATTTATCAGCAGAGTGAGAACAGACTAATACTGTAAATTAGTACCAGTAGGGTGGGGGGCTGCTGTAAAAACATGAAAAAATGTGAAAGTGACTTTGGAACTGGGTAACAGGCAGAGGTTGGAACAGTTTGGAGGGCTTAGAAGAAGACAGAAAAATATAGGAAAGATTGGAACTTCCTAGAGACTTGTTGAATGAGTTTGACCAAATGCTGATAATGATATAAACAGTGAAATCCAGGCTGAGGTTGTCTCAAATGTAGATGGAGAACTTGTTGGGAACTGGAGTAAAAGTTACTCTTGCTATGTTGTTCTTGCTTTGTTTTTCTGGTGGCATTTTGTCCCTGCCCTAGAAATTTGTGGAACATTCAACTTGAGGGAGATGATTTAGGCTATCTGGCAGAAGAAATTTCTAAGCAGCAAAGCATTCAAGAAATGACTTTGATGTTGTGAAAAGAATTCAGCTTTAAAAGGGAAACAGAACATAAAAATGTGGAAAATTTGCAGCCTGATGATGTGATAGCAAAAGGAAAATCCATTTTCAGTAGAGAAATTCAAGCTGGATGCAAAAATTTGCATAGATAATGAGGAGCCAAATGTTAATCGCCAAGACAATGGGGAAAATGTCTCCAGGTCATGTCAGAGACCTTTGTGGCAGTGCCTCCCATTCATGCCCAGATGTCTAGGAGAAAAAAATGGTTTCGTAGGTGAGGCCCAGTGCCCCCCTGTGGTGTGCAGCCTAAGGACTTGGTGCCCTGTGTCGCAGCTGCTCGAGCCATGGCTAAAAGGGGCCAAGGTACAACTTGAGCCATAGTTTTAGAGGGTGCAACCCCCAAGCCTTGGCAGCTTTCACGTGGTGTTGAGCCAGCAGGTACACAGAAGTTAAGAATTGAGGTTTGGGAACGAACCTCTGCCTAAGTTTCAGAAGATGTATGGAAATGCCTAGATGTCCCAGCAGAATTTTGATGCAGGGGCAGGGCCCTCATGGAGAACCTCTGTTAGGGCAGTGCAGAAGGAAAATTTGGGGTTGAAGCTCCCACACAGAGTCCCTACTGGGACGCTGCCTAGTGGAGCTGTGAGAAGAGGGCCACCATCTTTCAGATGTAGATCCATCAACTGCTTGCACTGTGAACCTGGAAAAGCTGCAGACGCTTAATACCAGTCTGCGAAAGCAGCTTGGAGAGAGGCTGTACTCTACAAAGCTGCAGAGGAAGAGCTGCCCACGGCCGTGGGAACCCACCTCTTGCATCAGCATGACCTGGATATGAGACATGCAGTCAAAGGAGATCATTTTGGAGCTTTAAGATTTGACTGCCTCACTTGATTTTGGACTAGCATGGGGCCTTGAACCCCTTCATTTTGGCCAATTTCTTTTATTTGGAATTGGTGTATCTATCTGATGCCTGTACCTCTATTGTATCTATGAAGTAACTAACTTGTTTTTGATTTACAGTCTCATAGGCTGAAGGGACTTGCCGTGTCTTATATAAGATTTTGGACTATGGACTTTTGAGTCAATGCTGAAATGAGTTAAGACTTTGGGGAACTTTTGGAAAGGCATAATTAGTTTTGAAATGTAAGGACATGAGATTTGGGAGGGGCCAGGCCTGGAATGATATGATTTGTCCATGTACTCATCTAAATCTCATCTTGAATTGGAGCACCCATAATTCCCACATGTTGTGGGAGGGATCTGGTGGGACATAATTGAATCTTGGGTACAGTTCCCCCATAGTGTTCTTGTGGTAGGGAATAAGTCTCAAAAGATCTGATGGTTTAAAAAGGGGTTTCCTCTTTCACTTGGCTCTCATTCTCTCTTGCCTGCTTCCATGTAAATCATGCCTTTTGCCTTCTGCCATTGTTGTGAGGCCTCCCCAGCCATGTGAAACTGTGTGTCAATTAAACCTCTTCTTCTTTATAAATTACCCAGTCTTGGGTATTCCTTTATCAGCAGCATGAGAACAAACTAATACAATATTATAGTGTAAGAATAACTATTATATGCACTTGGAAACAAAAAAAAATTGTGTAACAAACTTTACTGTAATATCCACTTTATTGCAGTGGGGGATCTGGAACTGAACCTGCAATATATTTGAGGTATGTCTGTACAGACTTTATTCAGATTTCACCAATTCTTCCATTAAAGTTATTTTCCTGTTCCAGAATATAATCCAGGATCCCACATTGCAATTAGTTATTAAGTCTCCTTGGTCTCCTCTAGTCTGGCACAGCTCCTCAGTCTTTCTTTCTCTTTATGAGCTGGAATCTTTTGAAAAGTACTAACCAGTTATTTTAAAGAATGCTTCTCATTTTATATTTTCCTGATTTTTCCATATGATTCAATTCCAATTATATATTTTGTACAAGAATGCAAAAGTAAAGAGTCTATGCCCCTTTTCATGAACCTTACCAGTAAGTGGGTAAATGGTGTCCCTATGTCTCATCACTGGTGCTGTTAACTTTTATCTCTTGATCAAGGACTTACTATTTGCCAGGCATTGAAACAAACACATTGCATAGATCATTTTGCTTAGTCTTCACAATCCTATACATTAAACACTATTACTACACACAGTTCATATTTAATGAAACTGAGCCTTTTAGAGGTTGAGGAACTTGCCCAATTACACAGTTTGTAAATAGTGACAGCTAATAAACTTTGATTCTGAGCAGTCTAGCTTTTGAACCTCCCCTCTTAATTTCTATATATACTGCCTCCCTACACTTAAAAAGTGGGTTTGCCCTTTGTTTAAAACTCATACCATTAAGTTACTACTATTATTTCCCCTACAGCTCATCACTACATACATTACTACTAGTCAGTCATGAGTTATGGTATCTGCAAGTCCTTCTCTCTCAACTCAAAGAGGCATAACAGGTTGAAATTGGGTTTTGAGAATGTTTCACAAGACCCTTAAGTGAACTCAAATGTTTGTCTATGTGCATCTGTGCACTTTAATGCAATCCATATATAAATATATAAATGCACATATTTCTGTTATCAGTGGTACATATCTGGGTTACTGGCAGCAAATCCTTATGGGTCTGCAACAACCTCAATTCTTGCCTCCTCAGAAGAAAGAATTCAGTTGACGGGCATAAGGGAAAAAATCGGACCAAGGCAAGCTTCAGAGCAGGAACAGAATTTTATTAAAAACTTCTTTCCTTGCTTTAGAGCAGGAAAGAAAAGAAAGTACACTTGGAAGAGACCTGAGCAGGTGACTAGAAGGACAAGTGCTGGGTTTGACCTTTTGAATTGGAGTTTTATGTGTTAGCATATCTCTGGGGTCTTGCATCCCTTTTCCCATTTTTATTCCCTTAGGGTGGGCCACCCACTGTGTGGTGGCCTAACACTTGGAAGGTGAATATGCGCAGTGTGTTTTAAAAATTATATACGTGCCCACCAAAGACATTCTTCTCTTTCTGGTGGAATGCCCCCAGTCATACTCTGCCATTTTGTCTCCTAGTATTCATGCTCAAGCTCACTTGTCCAACTCCTGAAAGCTGCCAATTACTAGTTACAGTTGTTTCTAGTCTATATAAGGAGACTTCCTTTCCCTGGTGCTGACTGTAACCAGTTATTATTTTAGACAGTTAACAACAGCCTGACCATCACCTGACATTCACCTGACTTTCCTGGTGGGGGAGTAGGGGGCCCATCTGCTGCCCCACTCATGGCTAACTACCGACTGTAATATTTTTTCTCCAAGAGTCCAAGACCCCAAATTTTTGGTGTGAATGAATGAAGGCCAGTGTTCTGTAACTACTCCCTGCTGACAGAGAAGCAATGGTGGTGGTTCTGTGGGTCTTGGCCTCTTGCTAGCTGTCAAGGCAGGAGGGTGGCTCTTTGGGTTGGTGAAAATGGTATCCAGCCAGGTCCAAGGAAGAAAGGGGTAGGATTTCACCTCTGTCCTATCTCACCAATAGGCAGTCCAAGGATTCCCTATAGAAGGATGTCTCTTGAATATTGAGAGGACAGTATTACTCACTGAGTATCATCTGGAGCTTGATGCCCTGAAGATGAGAGGAGATAAATCAGGTTATTAGATTTAGAAGAATGTTAAAATGCAAAAGGGGGATGAGGGCAGTTCTAAAAATCCCAAGGCTGCCAACACATCAAGGTAGCTGATGGCTACAGTCATGCCTAATAAGACACTGGGTGCATGGGGTTGCTAGCCACTTCCTGTGTGCCCAGAATTAGAATATTGATCCAGATTTTTACATTACACATCCCTTTTGTTCATTCTGAGTTGCAGCCAGAGATCACTGGCTGGTTCACAGGAATAATCAGGGTTAGTCTAAAATGCAGACAAAAACTTAAAACCTGCTGAGACTAGAGTCTAATAACAGGTGTGCCATAATTTTTGAAATATAATTTGTCTCTCTCTAGTCCTCACTTATTATTGAAAACAAATTATAGGACGGATTTGTTTGTAAAATAAACTTTAGTCTCATTATACTTGGCCTGATTATTTATATAAAATGCAGCAAGAATAATTATTTTTCATGTAGGCTTTTAAAATTTGCTTTGATGGAAACTTGTTCCATGAGAAGTCTCAAATAAGATTTCTTTAAAGTCAAGCCCAGCCATGAATGTGTACCCTCAAGTATGTATGAGTTGGGTAAATTCTTCTCCTCTTGAGGTTTCAAGGTAAGTTGGGGCTTCTGGGCCTGTTAGAACGTGACATTCTTTACTTACCATAGGTCAGGTTACCCTGTACAGAGACTGTGGAGACAGTATGAGGCCGGTTTACCCAAGGGGCTTTTATTGGCTTTGTAAGTTTATTGGCTTTAATTCCTTAAAGGAAAGCATGCCATTCCAGTCAAAGCCTTTGAAAGATAACCAGTTTCTCCAATTGTGTCCTGTTGCAAAAGAAAACATTCTTATTGCACTTAGGAAAACAACTAGATTCCCATAAGTTAAGAATACTCGCAAATATTTTCCACATTCTGGAGAAATCAGGTAGAGAAGAACGTATGTGCTCCAAATTTTGTCCACGGGAGTATACTATATTCAATTGTTAAAAGCTATAAATAACTCAAAGGAAAAGTTTTCTTGGCTCTGGAAAAAAAAAAAATCAACATCATTTTAAGCAAAAAGCCAAAAAAAGATTACTTTAGTCTCCTATTAGTTTAGTCCATTCAGTTAACCCCAGTTCTTCTTGATATTCACTAACATTTTAGCTCTCCATGTAAAATAAGTGAATCCTGAAAGTTTCATTTATTTTAATGTCATAATATCCAAAGTTATCAGCAACTTGCATCCAAAAGCACCTGTCAAAGTCCTATAGCTGATTATAAACCATCTTTGAAGAGGATTAAAACAAGGCAACAATTGTCAGTGGATGATAAAAAATCTTAGGGCAGCCACAATTAAAGACACAATTGACTAGAAAATTTGTTACCTCTGTGGCACACAACAATTTTATATAACAATTATAATTATGAATAACATAAAATTAAGTGATAGCAGAATTTCATACATTTGGAACACATACCAATAACATTTATACAAATGCCCAAAGAAAGCCAAACATCATTTCATATTTGACAATGCTTCCTATATGATTTTTATACAAAATAAACCAAATACGTAATTTTTGGACTTTAGAGGACACACTATCTAAAAGATTAAATAAGTTAGAAAAAATATGTAATTTATAATTCTGTTTTGGAAAATTTATCAAATATCAAAGGTTTAAAAACCTTAATATTATAAAACCAAACCCAAGGTTACCATAAGTCATTTACTTAGCCAAAGCAATAACTTAACATTTTTTTTAAGGCAAAATCCTATACCCATTAAGAGGGAAGCCAGCTTTCCAAACAACCTGTCTCTTTTTTCCCCTTCTTTTTCCTATAGTTTACTCAAAAGGCAAACAAAAATCTTCCATTATTTCTTAATATTACATGAAAATCTTGTTCAAGAGAGAAAGCCAAATTTTACATTTGCATTGGTATACTCTTGATGTTAAACCCAATTTTTAATAAAACCTTGTAAGCAAATCTATTCAGTTTTAAGCAGTTTGATCATAAGGTAAGATTCTTATAAACCTTTTCTACCCCTTTACAATATTTTGTTAAAGAGTAGGACAGAGTTTTAAGAAAACTGCGTTGTGTGTTTATTCTGATATTTACTATACGAATAAACTGAATAATGCCCTTTTAACTTTAGCCAATATGTTCACAGAGTTTCTTTTACATGACTAATTTGTTTCTTATAAACCTTCCATAACATGTCCAACCCTTCAGGTTTATCCTATCTAACTTGAAACAATCCTTAACCCTTTTAATCTAGACAAAACAATCCACATTCCCATGACTTCTCATAATCTTTATCAAAAACTTTACTTTTCTCACATACCTTGCGTGTAAAACTGTTTCTTCAGTAGTCTCAATTACATGTTACAATATCAACTCGGCAACTTTTATTTTCAGTGAAAAACATGGTAAGTAAACGATTTTAGTTATGTACCAACCATGGAGCCTAGGACACCAGACAGAAGTGTCAATAAGGTCTGACTCTTTCCCGCATAGCCAGAGGCTATGGCTAACTCCACATGTCCTAGGCTTTACCTAGAATCTAATGGCTCTAAAGCAGGTAAGTTGAACAATTGTCAAGTTAAATAAGCAGTTTATAACATTACAGCATTTGGCAAACCTAATATTTGACCTGATTTAGACCAGATGTCTAAATGTTGAAGACATTTCTTTTTACCAATAATTTTTAAAACGGTCTTTATTCCCTAAACCTCAACTGTGAAAAGCTATGAATTTTACATGAGCTAAAGTTATGTGAACTAAAGGCATTACAGTTCTTATTTTTCTAATGATATTTGATTTAAGTGCTTATTATTTTGTAAACCAATTAATTAGAACTCCTTTATATAAACAACGGGCACAACACATATAAATACATAGACGGACAGAAGATTCAATAGTTGTAAGATTTTTCATTTGCCAGTTTTTAAGTTTCTTAATTGTATTACTGGCTTTAGGCTGGAGCCCTTTGAGAAACAGGGCTGGGAAAACATGCAGTTTCCAGAACCTGATAAGCACAGCTGGAAGACAAAACAGATCTCCAAACATTGAGGGTCCTTTTTATACCAGATCCTAGATCCCCAAAAGGAGAATCAGCACATTTTGTATGGGAGTCTTATCTCTCATTGGGAGGTGGGGATGTCTCTACATCCTCCAGGTGGCCAAGAGCATGCTTTTCTAATCTAAATGCCAAAGAACCGAGTATCCCCCATAACTGCCATTAGTCATCCATAAAAGCAAATTTCCTACTTAGTTATTACCACATTTCTGTCACAATGCTAAGTAATTTCTGATACTCCCGAAAGCCAAAAACATCAGTCAGCACAATGCAAAATAAAACAGAGCCATAGGTTTTGAGAAGAATCTATCCACTTTTAATTTCTGGAGTTCCATGAGGAAAACAGAGGTTTTTCCCTGAACTGGGTCTGTGGTACCTCCTCTGTCTTTCCCAAGGAGTCCCAAGCTGTTAGAAATTATTTTGGGTCCTCTCGTGTGTGCATCAAGAGTGGCAATAAGATGAAATGGAAAAAAAATTAAGTCAACTGAGAAGAAAAAAAACTCTTTTATTCAGAAAAGTAAGATCTAAGAAGAGAAAAAACAAAGTCCTTTTAAGTATATGTATAGCTTGTATATCTGCTTTTAATGAAGCTGATTTTTTTTTTTTTTTTTTTTTTTTTTTTCTTTTGAGATGGAGTCTAGCTCTGTCGCCCAGGCTCAAGTGCGGTGGCATAATCCCCGCTCACTGCAAGCTCTGCCTCCTAGGTACACACCATTCTCCTGCCTCAGCCTCCCGAGTAGCTGGGACTACAGGCGCCCCCACCACGCTAGGCTAATTTTTTGTATTTTTAGTAGAGAGGGGGTTTCACTGCATTAGCCAGGATGGTTTCTATCTCCTGACCTCGTGATCCACCCACCTCGGCCTCGCAAAGTGCTGGGATTACAGGCGCCAGCCCCCGCACCCGGCCAATCAAGCTGACTTTTAAACATAGAGCTCTTAAAAAAGAAGTCATTTTAAATCTCTTATTACCCAACTTTAGCCAGGCCAAAAATGGCCAATATTTCTGACCTTTGAACTTTACCAAAAGTTGCCTCACATATGAAACCAATAAGCCTTGACTAAGGTTATGACTTAACCATGAATGTACAAGTTTTTATAAGATTTTGAGTCTACAAAGGTGGCTAAGAGAAAAATTCAAGAAGGGAAGTCAGAAGTCATGGAGGGGCAGAGGATACAGTGGTTTATAACATTCTTACGACTGCTTTGTACAGAGAGAGAAGCCAGAACTATGGTATGAAATTTTTATCCTTTTGCCAGCATGCCAGGCTTCTGGGTTCCCTTTCCCTGAGCAGTTCTAGTGATCCCGCTTGCCACTCCATAGCCTTCGTGGCCAAGCCGCAACACAATGGAAAAATCATTTTCCATTTCACAGAAGGCTGTGTAATTCCTGTAAAAGGGGAGCAGATAAAGTGCTTTATCTGAATACTTTAGAAGTTATCCCTCCTCAAGAGATTGCTCAGTTAGATTTTTGCTAGGGCTTTTCCAATGAAGTGTGGGCTATTTCTAGACCCCTGGGGGAGGACTGCCTAGGTTAAAGTTACTGGTTAACAATTTTGGTAGCTTTCCCAGGGGGAATTAGGGCTATTAGAGAGAAAGATGAATTCTGAGGTTGGGTAAATAATAAGTGAGCACCGATCTTGGAAATTACATTTTTACCCCAAATAGGTGTGGGGAAATAATGACCAGGGACCAGTGGGAGAATGGTAATTGGGCCCTCAAGTAACATAAAGGGGTATGAATCTTTTCTTTTGAAGGGAGGGGATCCCATTTGCCCCACCCAACAGAATTTGGAGGAGAGTTGCTCAGAGAAGGGGGTTAGCACAGAGTAGGCTGCTCTTGAACCTAAAAGGGAAATTTATCATTTTACTTTCGTCCTCCAGAGTTACCTTCAGCTTTGTACTGTAGGAGTGTCTTTAGGGCAACCTGGAAGGGGCTAGCCAGCTTTTAAAGCAGCCAATAGTTGAGCCTGCCTCTTGTCCTTGCATTTCTCCTTTTTCTTAGCCCTGTCCTCCTTATTCTACCTCCTGTTATAAAAGACTGAAGAGGCTACTCTGAGGACCTCCTGCATAGCAGCACAGGGTCCCAAGACTGACATTTGTCATCTTCTCCCAGTTCATTTTAAGTCAGACAATATTACAGGAGAGAAAGCTCGTTTTTTTAAGGTTCAGGGAAATCAAACTTTTCCCTGTTTGGGGGAATCCACCCAAGGGGCATGTCCTGTGGTATGGAGATGCAATGACCTATCTACAAAGAGAAAACAGAAGAGAAAAAAAGGCAAAAGAAAAAAGAAGGTGTCCCCCTTTTTTTCCTATTATCCTGAATGGGGAGTCCCACATTGTCCTGGGTTCCAGAATGAACCAGTCTTACTGTGTACCCTTGGTCCCATATAATCACCATTACCCACTTGAGAACAGAGAAGCTGTTGAAGTGAACACTGGGCCCCTGTCCATTCTTGAGGTTTCAAAATTACCCGTCTTACTGATGGCAGTGGGGGACCATCTAGAGTGGCCACTGACATCATGCTGGGTGCAGTGGGGAGGCTTGAGCAGTGGTGGCAGGAGTGGCTGCGGGAGCAGCAAAGGCGGTGGTGAAACTCCTATGCCACATGTCTCCTGTGCCCTGAGGAACCCAACTGCATGACCCGCATTCTTGTGTTGCTGGGCGGGACCCACTCCCAGGCCCAGAGCCTCCACCGCTCCAGACCCTGATCCCCTGTTGCTACTCTCACCCGCTGCTGCTGCGGAGAGGGCATGGAGAGGAGGCAGACAGTCTCTGGAGCCCACCCCTAGGAACCTTCCGGAGACCACCCTTCCGGGGGCCACCACAACGGGGCCAGGCCAAATCACTTGCTAGTGGGGGAGCAGTGCAGTCGGGAAGAGAGGGACCCCAAAATGAAGCTAGTCCAGGGGCAGTGACACACTTGCACATGGAGCATGGGGGCCAAGCCTGGGGTTTGGAGCTGGGGCCATGCTTCAGGGGCCCAGGATGGGAACTGGGAGCAGTGTCCACTTCGGGGACCTGGTCAGTGGCACAGCCACAACATTCACCCCACTGAGGGCGCTGGGTTCCTGTGCCTCGGAAGGAGGCTCTGCATGGGGCTGCCAGGGGCTGCATCCCCAGGGTCTGCCCTGTATCAGGGTGACTACCAATCCTGGCACTCCTGACCGCCGGGACCAGGGCCCACGATTCGCTTCTAGAGGCACTCCCTGGGGAGAACCATGAGCCAGATGAGGGGAAGCCCCAAGCCACTCCTGAATGTTGGAGATTGGTAGGAGCTCACGGTGACATTGCCCCTGCCCTGGATGCCAGCCTGGGTCCACTGAGGACCTGGAGCCCCTGTCCCAGGCTGTGAAGGGGCATGACCAGGGCTGCATGCACCAAAGAACCAGCAGGAGCTAGGGACAAGTGAAAGCCCCACCATTCCAAGTTGGTGAATCAGGAGCTCCCTGGGTGCAGCTACAGCCACCCTGCCATGGCTGTGGCCCCAAGTATCTCTGCACTCTCAGAAACCTGGGAAGGCCCCTCTGCCCCCGACATGATTGAGGATGCCTGCTTCCACTGCCTGGCTTCTCCCTGCTGTCAGCATCTGCTCCATTCTTGGAACAAGGTTAGGGCTGAGCCAGAGTACTGTTGCAGCCTGGCTGGGTCTGCACATGCTCAGTTTAACACTGACATGACAAGCCCCTGCCACCTTGGTCCCCTCCAGACACTGAATGTCGACAAGCACAGGAGGGAGGCCGGGAAGGTGCTGAGGACTGCCCAGGGCTGGCCTGCAGGTGCCCCTTGGCATGAACAGCCTGGGCACATTGAATAACAGCATGAGGCAGACAAGCTTTTAGGCAGAAAGGGGTGGGTCCCTGCTGAAGCCCCACCTTCAAGCCAAAGAGGACCTAAAGCCTGGGTGCCAGGCCACCAGTCCCATGGACCATAGGGGGAACTTGTAGTGCTTTTCCCTGGGCCCTTCCATGGCTGCCCAGTGGGAGGCGTCAGACTCAGCCACACTTGAAGACAGGATGGAGAGGCAATGGGGAGATAATGGGATGACCTCACTGCAGACAGGAGCCACCCACCTTAGGGCCTCCTCTCTGCTAAGAGCTGCAGAGATGATGGGATGACCTGCTTGTAGAGAGGAGCTTTCCACTCCAGGGAATTGAACACTCAATGAGATGACCTCTCTGCAGAGGGGAGCTTCCTACTCTAGGGTCTCCTCTCTGCTAGGAGCTGAACACACGTCGGGACACCCTGACTGTAGAAAGGAGTTATCTACTGCAGGTCTCCTCTGAGGTGTTCTATCGCTCAATAATGCCCCTTTTCGTCTTGCTCAACTTCCACTTGTCTGCATACCTCATTCTTCCTGGTCACAGGACAAGAACTCAGAACCACTGAATGATGAGGCTAAAAGAGCAGTAACACAAACAGGGCTGACACATGCCCTTGCTCACCACATTGCGAGAGAAGATAAAAGTTGGGGCCCTTTGGGGACCCCAGATCTGGGAGCTCCCCAAGCCAGGGCTGTGACTCCCTCTTTGGGTCCCTACAGTTCCTGGTGTCTCCACGCTTCTGGACACCACTGCATTCCATGGCGCCAGCCTAGGAAGCTGCGTGTAGTGCACCTGGTCCAGCCGCAGTCTCTCAGACAGCCAACACTCGTGTCAGCACCTGGAGCTGCCTATCCCACAGCAGTAGCCGGAGTGTCTCACTGGGCAGTGGCTGGACCCCATACTTGCTCACACACCCCTCGCTGCTCCACACCTCACTTGCAGTCTCCCTTGAAAGTGTGGGATCCAGGCTGGTAGCATGAGATGAGGGCAGATCAAGTGGGCGGAATGGGCCCAGTGGGCCCGAGCAAAACTTGGGCAAAGGCGCCACCGGTCACAGAGATTTCTGGCCAGAAAAGTAACACCCCAAAACCCCATAACTTTATCTTGTACCCCATAACCTTTCATCTCTGTTTCAATGGTAATCTGTTAGCCTGGGACAACCCTTAATCTCTGTCCTATGGATCTCTTGTGTCTTCTGCCTTGGTCCAGCCTATATCCTTGTTTCCATGACCTTATAGTGACTCTCACTCAAAGCATTTTAGTAATAAAATGATTATCTTTTTTCTTATAAGTCTGCTTTTCAGCTAATTACTGCAAGGGGGTGGACTTCCCTCCCCCTCCCTTAGAATATTACTTTGAAGCTCTTGATGTATCTTGAGAAGGGTGCAGAGGTAATTAGAGAAATAGAGGCTATAGGAGGAAGTGGAAGGAAACAAGAGGAATACTCATGGAAAGCCTTCATATGCTCATGAAAATAGCGGCCCTTGGATGCAAAAGGGCAAAGTTTATTCACCCTCTGGGCAGAAAATAGTAACCTCTGGAAGGCACGGGGCTGGCATAAGAACTTGCAGATAAAGGACAAATTCCCCCTCCTCTCAAAGTGGTGCTTACTCAAAAGAAAAAAACAAAAGGAAAGTAGGTGGGATCCTTAAAGATTCAGAGTGAAGCCCTATGCAGGTGAACAAACTGCTTTTAAAAGTCACCAAAAACTTGACCCCAGGGCATAACAGAAATAAAAAGCATATGGCAAGTTATAAGATGCTGGTAGAGCTAGAATTCCACTTAGGGTCTGTCTAGGCCATACACCAGCAGACAGAAGAGTTGGAGGTCATCTGAGCTGGTAAAAACAAGTTAAAATCTCAGGGGATATCTTTAAGGGAGTCCATGTCTTTCCTGCCACAGAAATGCAGAGAGTAATGGCGAGTGTGTGTTTAAGAAGTCATGTGGCATGCAAAGTGAAAGCAAAGAGGTGGACTTGCGCCTGAGGCAGATGGTCTGGCAGGTGCACAAGGCCATTTCAGAACACACATAGAGAAAACGGGAGAATGGGTCACTGGGCCATGCAGGGTTTTGGAAAAGAGCTAATTTTAGTCAAAAAAACAGAGGAAACCCCAAGACATTGCATGCTTTTAGATCTTAGCCTCACCACTCTTTTGAGCCTCCTTTCCACAAGGGTCATCAGTGCCTCAGATCTACTTGGTGTGGACCCTAAGGTCCTTCCTACCTCCAGGAGCAACCCATCATGGTGAGCTGAGAAATTAGCTGTGGGAAACAGAGTTACTTACGGCCAAGAGGAATTGTTCTGGGGGATGGTTAGTGAGCAGGAGAGAGAGAAAGGGGAGAAGAAAACAACACACGGGGGTCAAATGCCTCCAGCTGATGAAGGTGAGGCATAGAGATCTCTTACCACTAGGGAACAATCCAAGCCAAACAGCATCAAATATGTTAAGGGTGCAAGGTATCCAAGTCACATGGTACTAATACGTTAGTGGTGGAGAATATCTGCATTACCAGTGGCACATTTTTATGTGTCTGCAGCAATCTCAATTCTTGCCTCCTCAGAAGAAAGAATTCAACTGAGGGGGCACAAGGCAGAAAAAGAGATGGAGGAAAGTTTCAGAACAATAGCAGAAGCTTATTAAAAAGTTTAGAGCAAGCAAGAAAGGAAAGTACATTTGGAGGAGACCCAAGTGGTTGACTTGGAGGACAATCGTGGTGTTTGACCTTTCGACTTGGGATTTTATATGTTGGCATACTTACGGGGTCTTGTGTCTCTTTTTCCATGATTCTTCCCTCAGGGTGGGCAACCTGCATGTGTGGTAGCCTGGACAGAAGACCCTG
Organism: Papio anubis; assembly: GCF_008728515.1. Classification (NCBI taxonomy): domain Eukaryota; kingdom Metazoa; phylum Chordata; class Mammalia; order Primates; family Cercopithecidae; genus Papio; species Papio anubis. The sequence continues at coordinate 59,080,169 of NC_044996.1, read as the reverse complement.
AAAGTATGCCAACATATAAAACCTCAAGTCAAAAAGTCAAACACTACACTTACCCTTCAAGTTGCTCACGTGGGGTGTGTGTTTAAGAAGTTTTATGCATGCCCACCTGAGACTTTCTTTTCTTTTCTGGTAGAAAGACCCCGGAAGGTCATACTCCACCATTTCGTCTTTTAGCGTGCATGCTTGAGCTTATTCGCCCGACTCCTGAAAGGTGCCAATTACCAGTTACAGATGTTTCCTATCTATAGGGAGACTGCCTTCCCCTGGTGCTGGTTGCAACCAATTATTATTTTAGAGAATCAGTTAGCAACCACCTGGCCATCACCAGATGGTCACCTGACTTTCCCGGTAGGGGTGTAGGGAGGGCCTTCTCCTGCCCTGCTCATGCCTGACTAACTACCTACTGTAACATTCCCACTTAATTCCAAAGGTGTATTTGAGAAAACTTCAGATACTCTGACTACAGAACCCATGCTCTTAACTACTGCTTAATAATTAGAAGTTAGAATTGATAGTCTCTTAATGTTAAGGCCCCTAACCAAAATCTATGTTTGAGTGAATGATTTAACCTACCTCCGCAACTGGGTTGAGAAAAAGGTACTTGTGAACTGGAGTAGAGTTTTGAGTTTTTTGTTTGTTTTACTTTTAGTTTTGTTGTTCAAGGTATAAATATTACCAAGATAAAAGGGCAATTAAGACCCAAGAGGTTTATACCGTAGTGAGAATGCAATACTTTTGACTTGTACATTTTATCAAAACAGGTATTTTTAGTCATTTAAGAGAGTTATAGAAAGCGATCTAAGTCATCACGCATTGAACACAATTTCAAGCAGTAATCACTCCTCAATGCTAGTTTCCTATGACTGCAGTAAATAATGAACATAAACTTAGTACCTCAAAATAGCACAAATTTCTTATCACACAGTTCCAGACATCAGACATCAGGCCTGGGTTAAAGTCAAGGCGTTAACAGGACTGCATCACTTTCTGCAATCTCAAAGAAATAATCTGCTTTCTTGTCTTTTCCGGCTTCTACGGTCCACCTGTAGTCCTTGGCTCATGCTCTCTTCCACCATCTCCAAAGCTAGCAATTGCATTCTGATTTATATTTCCATCATAGTATCTCCTTCTTTGACTCTTCTGCCTCCCTCTTTTATCTTTCAAGACTCCTTGTAATTGGATTTAAGGCCCACCTATATAATACAGAATAATCTCCCCACATCAAGATACTTAACCTAATTACACATGCAAAATCGCTTTTGACAAGTAAAGTAACAAGTCACAAATTCTTAGGATTAGGATGTTGATATCATTGGAGGACTACTATTCCGTCTTCTACATAATCTGACAATTAACAACTACACAAAAAAATATGAATCAAGAGGAGAATTATTGGATTCCATTAATCTTAAGAGACTGATGATTTTAAGAAGCAAAGCGAGATATTTACCAACTCTAGATTTTGTTCTCTGAAAAAAAGGCAAGTTAAATTCCAGTAAATTTCCTGAGCAGACTCTAACTTAGTCTGATTTTCAATAAAAACAAGACTCAATTATCAGTTATATGGCATTCGCAGTACATTAACCAACCTTCCCAGTGAGAACAAGATAAAGTGATAGATAATTTCTTTAAAAAATATATTTTATTTATTAAAGGAGCATGAAGGAATTAAGAAATATTTAAGTCAAATTCTAAAATCCTTAATTATAATTATCAAATAGTTCTTACATTTAAAGCACCAATAAATATGAAGACCATATGAAAAAATTGCAAAATTACATAGAATAAAATAATTTATGAGTAAAACCCAGTAGAATAAATAAGACAACCAAATAACATGGCACTGAGTACCGTTGGAAGGTAATTTTCTCTCCCATTGGCAACATCAGTGAGGGCCAATTGAAAGTCTTTACTAATACTCCCCAACAAGCCATGTCGAATGACCTAAAATTCCACTTCCATGTTGGTACATTATAACAAAAGACCAAGTAGTGAGTCTAGACTTGCACCCACTTCCAAGTTCTATCAAAAGGTGCCCATCTCCCTCCCAAATAGAGAGTAAAGGAAGGATATCAAAGATAAGTGAATTGGAGACAGGGGTCCTTTATATCTGCATAGGAAGTACTGAAAAGACCCTGGAATGACTCACACCTTAATGTGACTAGTATCAACACACAGAAAGGTTTGAGAACTAAACTACAGTGTAGAAAATCACCCTTTCAGAATGCCTCACAAGTGCTACACAAAGTAAACCAAAATAGCACTGCAAGGGCTGTGGATAGTAAATTGTTATTGGAAACACAGCTCAAAAGAGGAGACCAGACTTGCACACTAAAATAAGATGAATCGCTAGTAAAACAGGATTTAAATAGAATCTGAAGTCTCATATGCCTAGGACACAATAGAAAATTACTCATCATATCCCAAAAAATGGAAAATTACAACCTGAAAAAACAACAGAGGTCAAAATGCAAATGACTTAGATATTGCAATGATCTGGCAAATATTATGAAGCAGAATTTATAAAAATGCTCCAGTGATCTATTATAAATATTGTTGGAACTAATGGAAAAAATATATAATCTTGGCAAAGGAGTGAAAGAAATAAAATAGAGCCAAGTATAATTTACAGAACTAAAAAGTACATTACCTGAGACAAAAATTCACTACATTAGCTCAACAGTAGATTAAAAAGAAAAGAGAAAAGAATCAAGAAACTTGAAAAAAGAATAACAGAATTTATCCATTATGAACAAGAGAAAAAAATAGACTGGAAAAAAATGAAACTAGCCTTAGAGTCCTGCAATAGCAAAAGACCTAACATCAAAGTTCCAGAAGAGATAGAGACAATACCAGTAGATCATACTAAGTTATAGAGGTGTATTGTCATACTTAGAACAACTACTAAGATAAACAAAGTAATGTATAGAAGGGTACTGTAAGTAAATCAAGATAGAATTTTAAAAGTATTCAATTAAGAAAAGAGAAATATCAGAAGGAGGAACAGAAAAAATTATTTGTGACTTGTTACCTTAGTTGGCAAGAGTCTTTGCATATGCGATTAGGTTAAGGGTCTTGATGTGGAGATATTAGTCTAGATTATCTAGGTAGGCCTTAAATCAAATTACAAGAAATATTATAAAACACAATAAAATGGTAAGGGGTAGAATCTCAGGCCCGGTAGAATGAGAAACTTGGTTAACTTGCTCTCCCTGTAAAACACTGTAAACACGGTCATGCATCACTCAATGACAGGGATACATCATAGAGTGTACTTACACAAACGTAGGTGGTATAGCCTACTACACACCTAGGGTATATTGTATAGCCAATTGCTCCCAGGCTACAAAACCTGTATGCATGTTACTGTCCTGAATACTGCCGGCAATTGTAAAACAAGAGTAAGTATTTGTGTATCCAAATATATCTATACCCAGAAAAGGTGCAGTAAAAATGTGGCATGAAAAATTAAAAAATGTAACACCTGTGTGGTGCATGTACCATTAATGGAGCTTGCAGGACTAAGTTGCTTGGGGTGTGTATTAGTCAGGGCTCTCTTAAAGGGACAGAAATAATAGGATAGATAAATAGATAGATAGATATGATATACATATCATATATATCTATATATCATTTATATCATATATAGCTGATATATCATATACCATATATAGATATATCTTATATAGATATTTACCTATCTTATATATAGATAAATCTATATATATCATATATATCATATATGTATATCTATATATCAGACAGATCTATATATCTATATAAAGATATATAGATCTGTATATCATATATCTATATATTTATATCATACCATATAAGATGTATATAAATATGCAGATTATATAGATATATACAATATAGATATATGATATAAGATATATAGATATATGATATATATGATATGATACATAGATATATGATTATATGATATATATAGATATATGTATATCTAGATATAGATAGATGGTAGTGTAAACCTTCTGTGCAGCCAGTCTATATCTATATATAGATATATGATATATATGATATATATTTATGATATATATGATATGATATATAGATATATATGATATAATATATCAATATATCATGTCTATAGTCATATCATTTATATCTATATATGATACAGATATATAGACATATACGATATATGTGATATTATATATAGATATATATGATATATATGATATGATATATAGCTATATCATATTTTATATAGATATATAGAAATATCAATATATCTATACCTGATATAGATATATAGATATGATACATATACAATATGATATGATAGATATATCTGTAATATATGATATTTCATATACATGGGAATTTATTAAGTATTAACTTACAGGGTCACAAGATCCTGTAATAGGCTGTCTGCAAGCTGAGGAGCAAGGAGAGCCAGTCCGAGTCCCAAAACTGAAGAACTTGTAGTACAATGTTTGAGGGCAGAAAGGATCCAGCACGGGAGAAAGATGTAGGCTGGGAGGCTAGGCCAGTCTCCCCTTTTCACATTTTTCTGTCTGCTTTATATTTGTTGGCAGCTGATTAGTTTCTGCCCACCAGATTAAGGGTAGATCTGCCTTCCCCAGTCCACTGACTCAAATGTTAATCTCTTTTGGCAACACCCTCACAGACACACCCAGGATTAATACTCTGTATCCCTCAATCCAATCAAGTTGGCACTCATTATTAACCATCACAGGGTGAGTCAGTGAATTGCTCATCAATTAATGTGAAGGCCCAGGATATTACTGTATACTACTGTGGACTTTAAAAGCACTGTACACTTAGGCAACATTAAATTTATTTTTAAAATATTTTTCTTTCTTCAATGATCAATTAAATTTAATTTTCTGTGACATTTTTACTTTATAAACTTTTTAAATTTTTTAACTCTTGTTTTTAAATAGCACTTAAAACATAAACACATTGCATGGCTGCACAAAAATATTTTCTTTTTTATATCCTTATTCTGTAAGCTTTTATCTATTTTTATTTATTTGTTTATTTATTTTAAGAGACAGGGTTTCACTGTATTGCCTAGGCTGGCCTCAAACTCCTGGGCTCAAGATACCTTCCAGCCTCAGCTTCCCAAGTAGCTGGGACTACAGGTGCATGCCACCCTACTTAGCTTTCTATTTTAAATTTATTTATTTACTTACTTTTAAAACTTATTGTGTAAAAACTAAGACACAAACACACACATGAGGCTAGGCCTACACAAGGTCAGAATCATCGGTGTCGTTGTCTTCCACCTCTACATCTTATCCCACTGGAAGGTCTTCAGGCGGTAATAACATGCATAGAGCTGTCATCTCCTATGATAACAATGCCTTCTTCTGAAATACCTTGTGAAGGACATGCCTGAGTGTTCTTCTTCAGGATGTATCACTCTTGTCAGAAATATGTCCATGGTTAGTTGTTTGGTTTATTTCATTGTTCCATCACAGATTTGCTTAATGCACCATAAACATTCCTCTCTATTAATGGGACCTTTTGTTGTTGGGGGTCCCTATAACATTTTTAAAAATCTTGTTGAGGTCTTCAAAGGCTTCTGCTAAGCCCTTCACTGCCAGTTTTCTTGGGGGGTCTTCATCATTTTTGTAGTATTGCTTTCAATGAAGCAGATCCTTCAACAGCTTCCATCACTTTCTTCTTGTTCTTCAAGATCATACATCATGGTGGAATGGGGTATGTGTGACTGGAGAGCAATAACTATTACTGAGTTTTCATCTTTGGAGCTCTTAATCACCTTTTTATTTATTTATTTATTTATTTATTTATTTTGAGATGGAATTTCGCTCTTGTTGCCCAGGCTGGAGTTCAATGGAATAATCTTGTCTCACTGCAAACTCCGCCTCCTGAGTTCAAGCAATTCTCCTGCCTCAGCCTCCTGAGTAGCTAGGATTACGGGTGTGTGCCACTATGCCTGGCTAATTTTGTATTTTTAGTAGAGATGGGGTTTCACCATGTTGACCAGGCTGGTCTCGAACTCTTGACCTTAGTTGATCAGCCCACCTCGGCCTGGATTACAGGCATGAGCCACTGCGCCCGGCCCTTAATCACTCTTAATTTTGCTTCCAGGTCAAGCTCTCAACCATGGCTCTTACTGGCAACATTAGCAGTGGATTTTCGACTCTGAAGGGCCATGATGAACAAAATATCAAGAGATTTAAATCAAGCGCAATAGAAAATGATGAAATTAAGAGATTCAGTAAACATAAGATGTAAGAGGTTGCTGCCTGCATAACACAGCATACTACTTTACAGTACACTTTTTTAATAAGTAAAAGAAGTACACTCTAAAATAACAGTAAAAGTATATTAAATACGTAAACCAGTAACTAATTGTTTTTATTATCAAGTATTAGGTACTGCACATAATAGTATGTGCTATCATTTTATATGACTGACTGCCCAGTAGGTTTGTTTACACTAGCATCACCACAAACACCTGAGTAAAGCATTGCACTATGATATTAGGATGGCTGCAATGTCACTGAGCAATAGGGATTTTTGAGCTTCATTATAATGTTATGTGACCACTGTTGTATATGTGATCTGTTGTTGACCAAAACATCATTATGCAGTACAAGACTGTACAACTAAAACAACCTGATAAACAACTATTTTTATTGCAAAACCAATGAAAATAAATCATTTCAGTACTCTAACAATTAATCAAACCCACAGAACAACCTAAAAAATTGTCTATAAAAGAGAAACTATTGAACCTCAATAAGACAAGAGCGGCTGTAACATTTTTACCTGAGGTTATTTCCACCCTCCCTCTCCAGTTCAGTGGTGCAGGAGTCATAACTGAATGGCATTTCCAACAATGGAGAGCTCTAACTACTTTTGGAGTTCTGTTAGTGCACAATCCCCAGAGAACAGTCAATAATTTATCGGAACTCACAGCTCCCTTAGAAATCTCCGTTCTCAGAGTAGGGTGGGTGCTTGACATACAGCTCAGCTTAGTGAGAAAAAAATGCTATGCCTAACCTAGTACATCACAAAAAAAATCATAAACTGCTGGCAACATCTCAGCTATCTAAGGCTGTGATATCGATTGAGGCAAGTAAGTACCTGAATGAGAATTGAAAAGCAAATCCTGGAGAATTAAATGACCATAGGAAAAGCTCCAAAAGATTCCAAGGGATTTAAAATGATGCATATATGTATGACAATATGTACATGCCCAGAAGAGGGCAAAACACAAGTCACTCAACTCTGACTGACCTTGCCACCCTGTAAAAGCGGGAAGTGAAAGCTAAAGCCTTTTTGAAAGCTCCCTAAAGTGTGAAGACATACTTTCTCACACAGATTCTCTTGACAAAGGGTAGAAGTCATTTGGGAAGGGCATTTGAGGAAATCTGGCCAATCACTGGCTGACCACTAAATTTACAATGACCCAGGTGTGATCACTAGGAATCCAGGCTTAAAATAAAAATTAGTACTTATAAAAAAATCTGGCAGTAATCCCAGAGGCCATACACTAGAGAGAATATATAATTTAGAGAAATAGTCCAGGAGAGTGCTAAACAAATAAGCATGAACAAAAAACAATAGCACAACCATAAGAGCAAAGCCAACAATCACTAATCTTGGGGACATAGGAATAAGATACCAGAGTTGACATAACATATACTTAAAATTTTCATTTCTGAATAAAAAATTACAAGACAGGGAAAGAAAAAAATATATACCACAGACTAATGGGTATAAAAAGCCACTAGAAAATGGCACTAAGGGATAGCTAGATTTTGGACTCAGTAGACAAAGGCTTTCGATCAGCTAATATAACTATCTTCAAAGACTTCAGGAAATCATGTTTAAAGAATTAAAGGAAAGTATGACAAAACGTCTCCTCAGAGAATATCAATAGAGATAAATTATTTTAATAGAATCAAATAAAGATTCCGGAGTTGGAAAATACAATAATTGAAGTTAAAAATGGACTAGAGGGGCTCAAAAACATATTTGAGTGACAAAAGAAAGAATCAGCAAACCTACCTGATGGACAAAAAGAGTAAAGAAAAAAACAGCACATCAGAAACCAGTGGGACACCATCAAGAATGCCAACATATGCATAATGGACACACAGAAGGAGAAAATAAAGAAAAGGGGCAGATTAAGTATTTGAAGAAATCATGGCTGAAACTTTGCTAAGTTTGATGAAAAACACTAATCTACTGGTCCAAATAACCCAACAAATTCAAAATAGTATAAACTGAAAGAGAACCACATCAAGACATACTACAGTCAAACTGAAAATCTCAGACAGGGAGAAAAATCTTGAATGCAGCAAAGGACAATAATTTAACAGAAATGAGTTTTTTCAATAAGATTGGCAGCTGACTTATCATTAGAAATCTTGAACAACATATGACTATTGTGGGGTGATATCATCAAAGAATTGAAAGAAAATGACTATCAGTCAAGAATTATAGAAAATTTCCTTCTAGAAAATCTCCTTTATAAAATCTCATTCAAAAATGAAGATGAAATTAAGATGTTGTTAGCATATCAGACTTATAGGAAATACTAGAGATAATCCTTCAGACTGATGTGCAAGGATCATCCACATCAGCCTGATTTCCTTGGCTTCTGGTGAGTACCTCAGGTTGCTTCTACTCCTGGCAGGGAGGTACATATCTGACTTCTAACATACAGCGATCGCGTGGTGATAGAAGAAGCAAAAGAAGGGAAAGGTGCAAGGCTCTTTTTCTCAAGCCGCTCTGGGTGGGGGAGAATGGGTGCAGAGTAGGGGAGGGTGCGAGTATGATCTCATGGGAGTTAATAGAATGAGAACTTGCTTATTATCACAAGTACAAGGACGATAGCATCAAGCCATTCATGAGGGATCCACCCCCATGACCTAAACACTTCTCACTAAGCTCCCTCTCCAACACTGGGGATCAAATTTTAACATAAGGCTTGGAGAGCCAAATATGCAAACTATAGTAATTCCTTACACATAAAAATCTGTGATAGGGAAATGAATAGAGACAGGAAAGATTAGTAATTGCTTAGGGCTGGTGAAGGAAAAGTAAGATGGAGGGTGTTAGAAAAAGGGTATGTGGTTTCTTTGTGAGGTGATAAAAATGTTCTAAAATTCACTTTGGTAATAGCTGTACTTATCTGTGGATATTCCAAACCCAATTTGAAATGTACACTTTAAGTAAGTAAATGGCATGGTATGTAAATTGTATCTCAATAAATTTGCTACAAATTAAATTTAAATTAAAAGAAAAAAAACCTAAATCCTGATTGGAAGATATCTGTATTAGTTTCCTTTTGCTACTGCCACAAAATTATACCAAAAATTTAGTGCCATAATACATCACAAATTTATTATCCTGCATTTCTGGATGTTAGAAGTCAGATATGTGTATCCCTGGGCTAAAATCAAGTTAACGACAAGGTTCTGGTCCTTTTGGATTCTTCAGGAGAAAATCAATATCCTTGCCGTTTCCAGCTTCCAGAAACTATCTGTATTCCTTGGCTCATGGTGCCTTCCTCCATCTTTAAAGCCAGCAATCTCATCACCTTGACCTCTACTTCTATAATCACATATCCTTCTGTGACTCTTGCCTCTCTCTTACATTTTTAAAGGCATCTTGTGAATTAATTAATACATTAGCCACCCCCTACTTCAGATAATCCTGGATCATCTCCCATCTCAACATCATTAACCTAATTCCATATCCAAAGTTCCTTTTACCACGTAGGATCACAAATTCACAGATTTCTGGGATTCACAGAATAGCGCCCTCTACCCACCCCACCAAAAAAGGTGGAAACTATTCTGCCTACCACATCTTCTAAATATACCCTTAATAATTAAATTTTTCACCTTATATATAAGCCATTTAATTATTAGAGGCCATCTTCAAAAGGAAAGAACATGCTTTTATTTGTTTGTTTTGGAGAACTGTTTATTTAGCCATTCGATTTTGACAACAATTAAACAAAAGGCCCAGTCGCCTATCAAGACCTATCAAGAATAATATAAGTGATTTTTATTTCCTAGGTTTTTAAATACTTTTCTTCCTTAATTAAGCAAGTATTCTTTATATGATTTGTAACATTAATATAAAGGAAGAGAGTGGGAGAAAGGAACAGTTTCAGTCAACCTTAATTCTCAAAGCAGGATTAAAGTGCAAGTTTTATATCAGCATCAAGCAATTACGGGTCTGTATTGATGTCATATAGTTCAGCCTATCACTAGTTCTTTTCTCCAGTCAAACAAAAGCTACAGTCTTATGTGGTTACTAATAGATTACTTGGAAATGGTAAATAAAAGAACTCCAATTGGATATTAAGACCTATTGATTCTACCTCCTGGAAATCTCTCTACGGCATCCACTTGTGTCCTTCAGTAATGCCAACACTATAATCCAGGTCACCCTCCTCTCTTACCAGAGTTATTGTAAAAACTTCTTAATTGGTCTCTTTTGAAATAGGCTGAATAAGAAGAGCTATCATTTATGGAGCAATTACTATGAGTCAGAAACTCTACTAAGTGCTTTGTATTTATCAGCTCCTATAATCTCCATCACAACCCTATGAGGATGATGCTATACCCATCTGCATTTGACCAGTGAGGAATCTGAAGATTTCAAAGAGATTTAGCCACTCTGTGTAAATTGTGGAGAGCAATTGTCTAAAGCCAAAGCACATGCTCCTTAACCTTATATTACAGCCCCATAATCCCAACTACCCCTCCGCCTTGCCTTGCAAGCCACACTGTAGCTGGAGCGATGTTTCTAAACTACCAGCCTTCTTAACTTTTTGCTTAGATTTTTCCAGAAGTGCATCATTAACCTCAATGTAAAATCCAGATGTTTCCAGAAGTGCATCATTAACCTCAATGTAAAGTCCAAAACCCTTAACATAGCACCCAAGGCCTGATATTACCCATTCCCTGCCTACATTTCAAGCGTCCTCTGATTTCTCTCCCTATTTCACACACACAGAGCTCTTCTTGTTGAACACATTGGGTTCCTTAATGTGACTATGCCTTCTTGACTCCACACCTTTGTTCATGCTGTCCTTGCTGTTGCATGTAATTCGCTCTCCTATTCTGTCCCCTCCACACATACCACTCTTACTTAGGTCAAGTTACAATTCCTTTCCCAGATATCCAGGCAAAGTTATGCACTTCATTATCCACAATATTTAGTCAATCTCCTATGCTAGGATGTGCTTTTTGTAGTAGGTTTCATTTACCTTTTAGTTGCCTCCACTAGACTAGAAGGACCTGCAGGCAGAGATTTGTTTTACTCACATTTACGTCAACAGTATATTGTATGATGCATGACACATGGTCATCATATAAGTATGCATTCTCAAAAAGCATGTCATCTAAGAGTAACTGGTTTAGGTTACATGGACATCTATAGATATAACCAAGTTTATAATGTATATACAACTTCAAATAACAAACATTCTAAGAATGATATTTTAACCTTCTCATCCCTTCATTTGTGTGTATGCAAATGTGGTAAAAAGTCTCTATCATGAACCCCAATATTCTCCACTTCCTAGTATTCTGGCTTTGTGTCATTATGTCCCCTTGACTGTGGGGTGGGCCTACACAGAGATGCTTCTAAGGAAAAGAAATAATGGGATTTCACTTCCAAGAGTAGATTATATAAAAATAAAATAAAAATTCTAACTTGGATTCTTCCAATCTCTCTTCTCTCTTCCTTTTCTTTTCTCTCTCTCTCTCTGAATTAAAGAGCCATTTGTGAGCATCCCAATGGAGCTGATATCTTCAGCCAACAGCCACATGAGTGAGCTTGAAAGTGGATCATCTCCCAGTCAAGCCTTTAGGTAACTGCAGCCCCAGTTCACACCGTGATTGAAGCCTTGCAAAGGACCCTGTGCCGGAACCACTCAGCTAAGCTTCTCCCAAATTCTTGACTTACCAAAATTGTTAAATAAAAATGTTTATTATTGTTTTCAGCCACTAAATTTTGAGGCAACTTGTTATGCAATGTTATAACTAATAGAGCAGATATGAAACCCGAGGACCATCTGTCACAATCTGTGGGAAATGGTGAATAGAGGAACTTCAGTTGGATAATAAGACCTATTGATTTTATCTGTGGGAAGGAGATTGAGGAAATAAGAACAAACGGAGTGGAGTAGTCAGGGAAAAAAAGTAGGTAGGGCAATTTAGAAGTGCCAGGTAGAAGACTTTGCCTCTGAAATCTTCTTAAAGAATAATTTATTTTGAGACAGTTTTAAAATTCTAACAAGTAGATATTAATGCATTTGTTCTCTTTTAAAATATAAAGTTCCTCTGGGGGAGCTATCAGCTATTTAACCTCTTGGAAGGAGTGATCTGATTAAATAGTAAAATGAGCTCTAAAATGTGACTCAGTATGAAGATAGAGTGGAGAGAGGAAGACAGAATTTGAAAGCATGAAGAGATTTGGCCTGGATGAATGATATCATTGAAAAGTTTGGGCAACGAAAGGGGAATCAGGTAGACGGGGGATGAAGGGAGAGAGCACCAAGTGATGGGAGAGACACTTTGTTCACTGTATGTATGCACTGGAGAAGGTCGTTTTGATATACTCCATTTTCTAATGTCTCCAGAATAAGTTTTCCTTTGATTTTGAGCAACATAAAGAAGTGAGCTATTCTATGCATTCAAGACATTGGTTTGTGTAAGAGTCAGTTTTTGAAACTAGTTTGAGTTAAGAGCTCTTGATCTACATACAAAAGAATTCCTAGAAGGGGCTAAGATTCCCTCTATGACAGTTAATTTTCCCTTATGTTCATAAAGATTCTAAACTCCATATGGCTTGCAATCTGACTCATAGGATAAAAAAATCAGATAGGACCAATTTCGTCTCCATTTTTAATCATATATTCAACTTTATTCTAAGCCAAAGAACAAACTCACATTGGTAAGAAAATGAGCATCTTAATTTATTACTTTTTTACTGGGGTGGTGGCACTATCTTATGCCACATCTCTATAAGTAGAACTGCTGTATTAAAATTTACATTTGGATTTCCAACAAACTACAAAACTATAATCATCTGTTAAATTATTTAAAATAAGTAACGAAATAACATTCATTAGGAGAAATGCACTCACCTAGAGAAGGGCTAAATACTTTGAAGCTGATCATCCAATGTATCGACAGAAGACAAACAGTTCTGTGATGGATATATTCTTGTTGACCTTGTAAAGTGACTGCCACTAAGCCTCCAAATGTAAATATGCTCTTCTTTACTCTCTTTCTAAACAGACAGAAACTAATCTGTCAGCATGTCAGCTTTAACTAGCCTAGATGAAGCCAAACTAATTTAATAGAAACTGTTCAATAGCTTTGACCGACCTCACGGTGTCAGTTAAAGTGGCTCTATGCCCCACTGTCTTTCATTATTCCCAATTCTTTCATTAGAATGCTTGAATACCAAGTAAAAGAATATGCTGAGTAGTCAATAGGCCCTACGTTTTTCTCAAGGACATTCTTTTGGTATCAAAAACTGTCAAGTGGAAAAACATGTACTGTGAAGGTGAGAGGACACTAATTAAATATACATAGCTCTAGCCTGAGAAGCATGAGGCACAGCTTGCGGAATGAAAACACTGCCTGCTTGACTGAGGTCACAGCTGTTTACTGGCCTCAGTTCCTAAGCTGCAGTTTTCTCTTGGATATCATTTAACATTCCTGGATTTAGATTAGGCACAGGCCGTCTTCAAGAAATGCTTCACAGTTCCAAGTGCAAATATTCTTGTTCAATTAAACATATTTTATCCTTAGGTCACTGAACTTCTCCACCTCTTTAGATTCAAGTACTGTTTTTAAAGTATTAGAAGTTATTCTGACCTGTGCTAGACATGTAATGAGAGCAAGAAATAAACTTTGGTTGGGTAAGCCAGAAAATAAAAAAAAAGGTTGTTCTTTGGCAGTACTTATAGGGAGGGATAACCCTCCTTATCCATGGGTTCAGTATCTTTGTATTCAACAAACCATGGATCGAAAATACTGTTAAAAAAAAAAAAAAATCACAGAGTTCCAAAAAGCAAAACTTGATTTGCTACACACCAACTACTGTGTTGAATTCATGCAAATGAAGTGACGTGTAGGAATTATACTAGGTATTATACGTAATCTAGATATGATTTAAAGTATATGGGAGGATGCACATAGGTTATATACAAATGCTCCACCATTGTATATAAGGGAATTGAGCATGTGCGGATTTTGGTAACCAAGGGGTGTCCTAGAAGTAATCCCCTACAGATACTAAGACAGGATTTTATAATGTAATGATGCTCTAGAGTCGAGCAAACTTCTTTTGAAACCCTTAATAATATTTAATCATGGGCATGTCTATGCCTCAGTTTCCCCATTTTTTAATAGGCTAATGGTAGTAAGTTTCCTTACCTCTCAGAGTTACTGTGAAAACTAAAAGAGAAAACACATGTAAAACTTTTAGCACAATGCCTGGCACTTAGTATGTTCTCTAAAAGCTGTAACTACTAGTATAGGTTGGAATTTAAAAACAGCACCTTGAAACAGGACATTCTAGATGGCCCTTCCTCTTTTTAAATTAAATCTACCTTTCACCTCTGCCTTAAACACTCCACCTTTGGTGTAACTGACCTAAAAACTGTTGGTTTGATCATCTTTAAGCATCACAAGGCCAGTAGCTTTTTTTCAACTTAAAATAGCTCCTAAAATTTGACCATTTTAGAGGTATAGCAATCTGACTTCATAAAGTCTATTACAGAAGAGTGACTTACAGGTGAAAATAAGATATGGCTATGCTAGACATTTTGATTATATTTATACTCTGATTCTCAAGGAACAAAATATCTTTAAAATAAGCTCTGTATTGAAGAAACAATACAAATTATCAAACACAAAATACATTTCTGTGATCCGGAAGCCAAATATAGCCAAAACACGATTGTATAGATTATGTCTGTCCATTTTCAATTCAGGGTAACCAACACCAACTATAAGCAAAATACAGCCAACACTTCCCAGTCCTCCTCCCTAAACTCCCAAATGCACACTGGATATTTTACAAACCATTTGCCTGTTATTTAATGTATCCAAATATAAACCCCTTTATCTGTTAGGTCAGCATACATTGCCATGTTATTTATAAAGTTGATCCCTGGTAAAGACATTCTGGATGAAGAAGTATATCATAAGAATGTGATGTTTTGACTAACAAAAGTGGCAGATATAATTTCTCATAAAGGATTACTGTAGTTTACTTTAGTCAAGTGGTGAACATTTACTCTCTTCTCTGATCCTTGAATTAGGCTTTCTTTTTTTCCCAAAGTATCAATGGTTTTCTTATTTAAGAAGAATGCAGAGTTTTATCTGTATACTCTGAATTTTAAAATATTGCATAAATTTTAAGAAATAAGAGTAAATAACTTAGAATATGCCACTCAGAGCACTCAAAGTTAAATGCTGTTAACATCTTAGTCATTTACCTTCCATATTTTTTAAAGATACATTTACATGTAAAAATACATTTGCAGAGAGTTTAAACGAATGTGCTTATTCCATAAATATACATATTTTAACTTTTTTTTCAAATTAACAATAGACTTGAGACATCTTTTCATGACTGCACTCATAAAACTACATGAGCACTTTAGCCCTTTACTTTTTTTTTTGAGATGGAGTCTCGCTCTGTTGCCCAGGCTGGAGTGCAGTGACTGGATCTCAGCTCACTGCAAGCTCGGCCTCCTGGGTTTACGCCATTCTGCCTCAGCCTCCCGAGTAGCTGGGATTACAGCGCCCGCCACCTCGCCCAGCTAGTTTTTTTTTTTTTTTGTATTTTTTTAAGTAGAGACGGAGTTTCACCGTATTAGCCAGGATGTTCTCGATCTCCTGACCTCTTGATCCGCTTGCCTCGGCCTCCCAAAGTGCTGGTATTTTTTTTTTTTTTTTTTTTTTTTAGACAGAGTTTCGCTCTTGTTGCCCAGGCTGGAGTGCAATGGCGCGATCACGGCTCACCGCAACCTCCGCCTCCCGGGTTCAAGTGATTCTCCTGCCTCAGCCTCCCGAATAGCTGGGATTACAGGCATAGGCCTCCACACCCAGCTATAAGCCTTTACTTAAAAAGATATGTGGAATACTAAAAAGCTGAACTCATACAAGTAGGGAATAGAATGTGGTTGTTACCAGAGACTGAGGGATGTAGGGGTGGTTGGGGCAAGGAAAGACACTGATCATACGGAACAAAGTTTCCATTTTAAACAAGGGGAATAAGTTCTGGTGATCTATTGCACAACATGGTGACTACAGTTAAAAATAATGTATCGGCAAGGAGCAGTGGCTTGCCCTTGTAATCCTAATACTTTGGGAGGCCAAGACGGGCGGATCACCTGAGGTCAGGAGATCGAGACAAGCCTGGCCGACATGGTGAAACCCCATCTCTACTAAAAATACAAAAATTAGCCAGGATTATGCCTGTAATCACAGGTACTCGGGAGGCTGAGGCAGGAGAATTGCTGGAATCCAGGAGGCAGAGGTTGCAGTGAACCGAGATTGTGCCACTGCACTCCAGCCTGGGCAACAAATCAACACTCTGTCTCAAAAAAAAAAAAAAAAAATTATGTATCCTGTGTTTCAAAATTTAATGAATTTTAAATATTCTCACCACAAAGAGATAATGAGTATGTGATGTGATGAATATGTTAATTAGCCTGATTTGATCTTTCCACAATGTATTAATGTACCATAAATATATAAAAGTATTATTTGTCAATTAAAAATTAATTTTAAATAAATAAATTAGAGAACATACGGCTTCTTATTTTCAAGACTATGTTTCAAAATATTCTCCTCCTAAATTTCTGATGTAATTTCTACTTTCTGTATTTTATATAGTTCACATCTCCTTTACTTTTATACTCTAACACTTTGGCTATGGCTAAGGTTTTATAAATCAATACCCAAATATAGACAGAACCCTAAACTAATTTTAATATCAGTAAAAAAATTAAAAACGTATCTGTCATGTATTAAAACAGCTAATTAGATTTTACTATGTAGCAAGTACCATGCCAAAGTTTTTCATGGATTAATTCATTTAATCTTTTCAACAGTCATGTAAGGTAAGTAGTATCCTCATTTAACAGATGAGGAATCAGAGTTTAAACAACTTGCCAACAGCCAGATGGCTAGGAAGTTGTGGAGCCAGAATTTAAACCAAAATAGCTTGAATTCAGAGCCCACATGCATAACAACTCTGCCTTAGTGCAAAAGATAGCTGCACAACAGTATGCAAATGAATGATGTATGATCTGCAATATAAAACAATAAGTGGTAACTGAACATGGTGGTGTGTACCTGTAGTCCCAGCTACTCAGGAGCCTGTGGTAGGAGGATCCCTTGAGCCCAAGGGTCCCAGGCTAGCCTGGGCAAAATAGCAAGACCCTGTTTCTAAGGAAACAATTTTTAAGAGTCAGTAAGTGGTATTGTGAAGTCCACTACAGTGGAATTTCAAAGAAGATTCCGTAATGTGTCATAAAGAATAATAACATATTAGATGCAAGTTTTCTGAAGAAGAAACAGTACCTATCTCATTCCTGCTTTGCCCTCATAGTAATGCACTGTTTCTGCTCATGTGTGAGTTCCCAAGTTACAGGTTGGTTTTTGGTTTGTTTTGCAAGAACAGCTAATAGCTGCCAACTTCTCGACTTGTCAAAATTGTATATTTTAGGTATCTTGGTTGGCATATAGCAAGCTTAAGAAATAGGAAGAAAAGGGATTTATATATTTTGTGTTAATATCATAAGTGAAAATGCTGCTGTATACACTGCACATTGAAATCTAAGTGCCTCAACAAGATTAGAGTACACAGTTTTAATCATCTACTTTTAATTTTACTAATAGTTCTCTTTATTTTACTGTAGCTGAAGTGAAATGCACTATTATTTTTCACACTTGATAGCTAAAAGACAAAGAGACAAGGGAGGAGAAATTTCAATAAGATTTCAAGAAAATGCCTAAAATTATGACCTCCAATACTTATATTAAATGTTCTAACCCCAGTACAAATGAACACATTTTTTTTCTGGATGAAATCTGATAGCCTCTAGCTGTTACTAAAGTTTAGCGGATATTGGATGTATCAAGCATGTCACTGAGATCTGTGAATAATAAAAACAGGATGCAGATACAGAAACATTAATGAAAAAGCCTATAGCAAGATTTTTCTTAAAAAGATAGACGGTATAATTATAAATAAAAAATGAAATATGGGCACAGTTAAAGAAGATATTAGAAAGGTTTTTTAAAAACCTTATGTCAGTAAACTTGAAAAGTTAGATGAAATGAAAAACTTCCTGGAAATATATAAATTACCAAAACTGACTCAAGAAGAAATAAAAGTGTGTGAAGATTTAAGTTAGTATGAGAGAAATTAAAGCAGTTACTTAAAAACTTCACGCAAATTAAGCACCAGGCCCATATAAAATTTACAAGCAAAACTTTCAAGGAACTTTCCAATATTATGCAAACTCTTCCAAAAAATAGAATAAGAAAAAATATTACACAACTTATCATGTAGGTTGGTATAATCATGATAATAAATTCAAAGAAGGATAGGAAGATAAAACACAATTATACGTGATTTCAATTATGACTACAGATGCTATAATCCTAAACAAAAAGACAGCTAAATCTTAAAATGTATGAAAAAGAAAACACACCATGATCAAACAAGATAATACATAATATTATATGCAATAATTAGAGGATAAACAGTAGTTTCCAATAGCACAAAAATATGCAATAGTTAGGTAAAAGTCTAACAAAATACATGCAATAGCTACATGTTAAAAAACACAAAACATTGATGAAACAACCAAAAATACCTTAAAGTTGTTCATATGTTGGAACACTCAATATTTTCAAGATGTAAGTTCCCTAAAAGTGATCTGTAATTGCAATGTTATTCTGATAAAATTATTTGAAAAAATATTTATAGAAATCAACAAGCTTATTCTAAAATTGATATCAAATAGCAAAGGAATTAGAATAGCCAAAAAATTTTTGAAGTTCATAAAGTTGGAAAACTTTAACTCTTATTTCAAGACTACTATAAACCAAAGTAATCAAGACAGCATGGTGTTGATGAAAGGAAAAATATGTAGATTGATGGAGCATAATAAAGATTCCAGAAATAGATTCACAGGTAAATATCCAATTAATTTTTGACCAAGGTGCAGCAAACAGTGTTTGAATTATTGGAAAACCATATCCCAAACAATGACCCTTGATTAATACATCCCACTACATATAAAATGTAAGTCTAAATATATAACAAACCTAAATGTAAAACCTAAATTATAAAACATCTAGCTGAAAATATAAGGGAAACTCTTCATGATCTCGAGTTAGGCAAAGATTTCTTAGATATGACACCAAAAGCAAAATCTATAAAATAATGGATTTCATCAATATTTGAACTTTTTTCCTGTATTGGGGTAAAAATAAATAAATAAACAAACAAACAGAAAAACAAATAAGTAAAAGATTTGAAAACTTCCACTCTTTGAAACAGAATGAAAAGATAATACAGACTAGGAGAGCAAATTTGAAGAACACATAACTGATAAATGACTGGTACCTAAAATATATAAGGGATTTTTAAAATTAAAAAAATTATAAAACATAAAGAGGAATGAAAAGTGGGCCAAATATTTGGACAGATACTTCAGCAAAGAAGATAAATAAACATCAGATAAGCACATGGCTCTACTTTGGTTGGTTTTACCTCTCCAAATCTCATGCTATAATTTGATCTCTGATGTTGGAGGTGGAGACTAATGGAAGCTGTTTTGGTCATGGGGCAAATCTCCCATTAATGGCTTTGTTCAGTCCTTTAGGTAATAAGTGAGTTTTCACTCTACTAGTTCCCTCAAGAGCTAGTTGATAAGAAAGAGCCTGATATCTCCCTTCCTCTCTCTTGCTTTCTCTTGGATGTGATCTCTGCACACGTGGGCTCCTCTTCCTCTTCTGCCATGAGTGGAAGCAGCCTGAGGCTTTCGGCAGATGTATATGCTGGTACCACGATTTTATACAGTCTAAAGAACTATGAGCCAAATAAAATGTTTTTCTTTTTAAATTACCCAACCTTAGATATTCCTTTATAATAACACAAATTGGACTAAGACAGACATGAAAAAAAAAAGTTCAATATTGTTAGTCATTAGGAAAAAGCAAATTAAAACTTCAATGAGAAACCAGTACATGCATATTAAAATAAAATTTAGAAATAAAATAGCAAGTGCTAGTAAGTATTCAGAGCATGTGAAATTCTGTCAAAGATAAAGTTAAAGCATTGGAACTAGGTTTTATTCAGCAACTACTAGAGACTGGGGGAAAGAGTTGACCTGTCTTTAAATTTTTCCAGAGGTGACTGGCCTTTTAAAGAAACAAGGCAGTAGGGATGGGAGAGAGATCAGGGTTGAAGTGAAAAGTAACCAGGGGTTGTTCTGTGTAAATGTGATTTGGCCAGCTGTGTCTGCTAACTGGCAATTATGGAAGTCAGGATTCTATCCTCCCATAGAAACTGAGAGACACAAGCTCCATCTTTCCTGATGATTACATTTCCAATGAATGGCTTTCAGATCCTTGATAAAGACATTCTAGAGATACATATACATCTCAAAGGGAGAGAGAAAGGATTCACAATTTTAAGTCCTTTTTAGTAAATGCTCTAAGAAAGGGAGATCAAGGGCATATCGTCAACTGTTGGCTAAAAAAGCAGAAAATTCTGAGCTTTCTCAGGCAGGAATTTTAATGTGGGGCTGGGGTCATCTTAAGGACATAACTTTGCCCTGCTAGAAGACATGCTAGAAAGCTGGTCATCACTTAGTGCAGAGGTTTGGATGAAGTCATGTGCCCTGAGTTAATGCAAAACTACAGTCTCCTTGGAAAGGAGTTTGACACTTTCTTTTACAAAGTTGAAACATACACTATTCATTGGGCATGGTGGTGCATGCTTGTAATCCCAGCTACTCAAGAGGCCGAGGTGGAAGGATAGCTTGAGCCTCAGAGATCTAGGCTGCAGTGAGCTGTGATTGTGCTGCTGCACTCCAACCTGGGCAACAGCATAAGACCCTGTCTTTAAAAAAGTGAAATATACACTTACCATACAACCCTGCAATCCTACTCCTAAGTATTTACCAAAGAGATATAAAATATATTTTTGTTAAAAAACCTGCATGTGAATACTTTAATGGCTTTATTCTAGCACAACACTAGAAACAATTGGTAAATGAATGAGTATGATGCGTGGTACATCCAAACAATGGAATACTACTCAGCAAGAAAAATGAAGGCACTACTGTTGCACACAGCAATGCAAACAGACCTCAGATGCATGTTGCTAAGTGAAAGAAACCTGACTTAAAAGGCTACTATATGATTTCATTTAAATCATGTTTCAAAAAATGCAAAATGATAAGCCTTCTGGTTTCCAGAAGCAAGAGTTGATTGTAAAGGGGCATATAAGGGAATTTTGGAGGGTGATTGAACTCTCTTATATCTTAATTTTGGTAGTGTTTTTGAAAACTCGTAAAATCGTATAAGGGTGGATTTTAATCAATGTCATTTATGCCTCCATAACCCTGACTGAAAAAAGGGTGAATTTACAAATGTCAATTCTACATTTGCATACATGCACAAACAACTAGAAAGTACAATTTTCTTAAAAGACAATACTTACAATAGCAACATAAACTATAAAGTACTTGTCAGTAAATCTCACAAAATATGTGCATGGCCTAAATTTTAAAAAGTATTAAAAGGCATTGAAATATATTACATAAGACAAACAAACAGAGAAATAGCACATGTTCATTAATTAGAAGACATCTTTGTAGGTATGTCTGTTCTCTCCAAATTTATCTATAATTGAATTTTAATGCAACTCCATTCAAAACCCCAGCAGGGTTTTCCTGTAGAACTTAATAAGGTGACTAAAATTTAAATACACATAGAAAGAGTAAGAATAGAGATAATACCATACCAGATGTTAAGTATAATTATGATGCTATAATAATCAGGACACTGTGGTGTTACTGGAACAGAAAATTTTCCAAAGGAATATAATAGAGATCCAAAAACAGACCCATGCATACATGGAATGGTGATTTATGACACAGTTAGTATTTAAAGATAAATTTAGGTGACCAGGTGCAGTGGCTCACACCCGTAATCCCAGCACTTTGGGAGGCCGAGGTAGGCGGATCACAAGGTCAAGAGATCAAGAGCATCCTGGCCAACATGGTGAAACCCCATCTCTACTAAAAATAGAAAAATTAGCTGGGCATGGTGGCAGGCGCCTGTAGTCCCAGCTACTCGGGATGCTGAGGCAGGAGAATCACTTGAACCCAGGAGGCAGAGGTTGCAGTGAGTCAAGATCACACCACTGTACTCCAGCCTGGTGACAGAGACTCCATCTCAAAACAAAACAAACAAACAAACAAGAAGACAAATTTGGGCACGTTTACATGCTAAAGAGTTTATTTGAGCAGACCGAGATTCATGAATTGGGCAGCACCAGACCACAAGCAGTTGGGGCTCTGCCAAAGAGGTACAAGGGGAAAACTTTCATAAGGTAGTCTGCAAAATAAGATTTTAAAATATATATATGTATATATATTTCATTATTTAAAGTGAGACAGTAGCCTTAAAATCCCAAGTGAGAGGTTAGTTTATGATTGGTTCAGCTTAAGTTTTCTTGTCTTAGGCTATGACCACCTACACTGAGATGAGTGTCCGGAGCTGCACGCCCCGGCCATAGCGAATAATAATTGACCATTAAAAATGCCTGAGCTTTATTCATTTCCACCTTACACCTCCTCCCTATCTTTGCCTTTTCCCCTGTATTAATACCTCATAAAAGATGGCGCTCTTCCTGCTTCTTCTTCACCCATTTTTCCCGCGCCCACGAAAATTGCTGCCTGACAGCGCAGGCGCCACATTAGAGCCAGAAAACAACCTATCTGGCCTGCCCTCGTGATGAGATCGTTTTTCATGCTGGCCCAACCCTTCCCTCAGAATTGTGCCCGCAGGCACTGCATTACGCCATTAAAGAGACTTGATCAAACACCATCTTGTCTCCATTTCTCGTATCTGTTCCCCCAAATTCCCACCCCTCTTCCAGGGCCTGCAGTGACGATCCTGTGGGCACCGGACAGGGACAAACGAGGACTCCGTGAGAAAGAGGATAAAGACGGTCGACCGTGCTGAGACAAAAATTAAGTACCTGATCACGCTGAGGCGTGCCGTCAGAATCGAGCGTAAGTGGCCGGCGTCGAAAATGGGACAAGAAGGTAGTCAGCATCAAACTATGTAGGACAATTAAAGAGGCTTTAAAGATACGAGGGTAAAGGTTCAAAAGTGTTTTAAATTGCGATTTTGTAAAAGATACTTGCCCTTGGTTCCCACAGGAAGAACTATTGATATCAAAATATATAGGCGTGGAAGTAGGGGATTGTCTTCAGGACTATTATAATAGATGAAAAATTCCTGTGACCGCTTTTTCTTATTGAACTACTCATTAGAATTTAATAGATAGAAGGAGGCCCCGATCCATAAAGTCATGGCTCTAGCGATTGGCTCCAGACAGAGCATGTTGAAAAAGGGTTAGCTCCAGCTCTAACCTCCTGGAAGCCTCCGCCAAGATCACGGAGGAGGATGCCATTTCCCTCGAGAGTGATCATGAAATCCAGTCTCCTTCTGTAACAGATAAGAAATGCTACGAAAACAAACCAAAAAATACTTAATTTACAGATGCTTCCAAAAGAGGAAATTAATAAGCCCTAATCAATCAGAGATAAGTTACAGAGGAAGAGGCAGCTAAATATCTGAAAACCCTGATTTGCCTCCCTTTACTTCATACCAGCCTCATATAATAAGACCTGTGGGGGCTAAGCCCATTGTTATGGCAATAGATCCCCAAGAAGAATTAAACGAGTACAAACTGGAACGATTGAAGCTTGAAAGAGTTACATCAATCATTGATAATTAGGCTCAAAGCGCTAAAAACAGGAAGTGAGAAAACACCCAACTCAGGCGGCTATGGAGGGTTCCTTGCCCCTCAGCGGCCTGAACCCAGCATGTTCAAGATGGGGTTAGTTGCTAGTCGACATGAAGACCCACTCCCAAAGACGTTTTCTAGTCACTGAAACCAGATGAACAGGGACGGGCTTGGAGGGCATCATACTGGATTTGACTTTACTGTTATAAAAGGTTAAAGACTGCTGCCTCGGTATGGGGCTACTGCTCCGCTGCTCTTGCTATGGTGGGCCTGTGGCTGAGGTGGCTCACTCACAGACTGGAATACCTTAGTTAGGGCAGTGCGTTCTTTGAAATTGTAGAGATACAGCTAAAAGAAATCAGCAGACTGGGAAAGCGATTGGGATGCGATATGTTAACTGGTTCAGGTAATTATGCAGACACTCAGGTCCCAAATGTATGACCCTGGATTGATACTCCTACAAATCAGAGCTGCCACTACAAAAACCTGGAAAACTTCCCGTT
Organism: Papio anubis; assembly: GCF_008728515.1. Taxonomy (NCBI): domain Eukaryota; kingdom Metazoa; phylum Chordata; class Mammalia; order Primates; family Cercopithecidae; genus Papio; species Papio anubis. The sequence continues at coordinate 59,055,585 of NC_044996.1, read as the reverse complement.
AAAGGAGATCCAGGGCCTCGCTCACAGCGGTTAAACAAGGACCGATGAGCCATTTTCAGACTTTGATGCATAGACTTGCCGATATGCGGCAGGTAGAGATCTTTTGGAAATGCAGAAGCGGTGTGGGTATGTTAAACAGTTAGCTTATGGCAGCTAACCCGCCACCAGCGGCAATCAGACCTTATCGAGAAAGCGGTTTAACGGGATACGTTAAGCGTTTAAGATGTTGGGCCTCATATCAGCAAGGCCTAGCAATGGCAGCTTTTTAGGCCAAACAGAGACTTTACTCATTAGCAAGGTAAGAGATAAAGGGGATGATGTTTTAGATCTTGTTGAGGACACTTTGTAAGATTGCCATGAAAACCAAAATAAAATCAAGGCCAAAATCAGGCCTTTGCCCAAAGGTGTAAAGGAAGGCACTGGGCAAGCGAATGTAATCTAAAACTGACAGTCAAAAGTCCTTTATCCCAGAGCAGAAACGGGATGAGGGGCCAGCCCAGGCCCAGAAACAAGCTTATATGGGGCAGTCGCTTTGTTCCAGCCAACAGCAATCCCACAAAAGCTTGAAGTAGAAACAGCTTGAGGAAGTGCAGGACTGCTCAGTTCCACCTCCCACACAGTACTGCTGAAATGGGACCGCAAGCCTTAAATACCAGAATATATGGACCTTACCACCTAACACTTTTGAATACTTTTAGGAAAGTAGTGTCACCATGAGAGGCTTACAAGTCCTCCCTGGAGTTGCTCGATAATGATTATGAAGGAGAAATTAAAATTATGGCTCCAGAGCTATTGATAGTATTATTACTGTCCTCAGGGAGTTAGAATAGCTCAGTTAATCCTGCTACCTTTGGTTAAAACAGATAATAACATGCTCTAATAGAAATATATAAAGGTTTTGGATCATCAGAGATATATTGATTGCAACCAATTACAAATCAAAACCCTCTCTCTAACATACGGTTAGGCCGAATTCACTGGGCTAATAGACACAGGGGCTGATGTAACTATCATTAAACAGGAAGATTGGCCCTCTCATTGGCCTACTACAGAGACTTTAGCACCTGAGAGGAATTGGGCAAGCATTGTCCTAAACAAAGTTCTATAAATACTAACATGGACAGATAAAAAGCCAGGCCTCATTAAACCATTTGTCATCCCTTACCTACCTGTTAACTTTAGAATTTGAGATCTGCTTTCTCAAATGAAAGGTATAATGTGTAGTCAAATGATGATATAGTTACTGCACAAATGTTAACTCAAGGATACACCCCTGGTAAGGAGTCTTGAGAGAAAGGAAAAGCAGTATTACAGCCTATACTAGTTTCAGGACAATTTTGGTAAAAAGGGGTTTGGAAATTTTTTGTAGCTCAGGCCACTGACATACCTGCACCCCAAAGTTAGCTGACCCCATTGCCCGGAAGGTGGAACTGAGGCGTTTGGGTTGATCGGTGGCGCTTTGCTCAATGATAAACTAAAGTTAACGGTTGGTGCGGAACAACTGATAGCAGGACATATTGTAGAAAATTCTCCTTGGAACACACCTATTTTGTTGTCACAAAAAAGTCTGGTAAATGGAGACTCTTACAAGATTAAAACGGTAGCTATCACTAGAATCATATAGGTACCTTATAGGGATACCTTCACAGTTCTAGATTCCTCAAAACTATTTTAAAAATCATTATTGACCTTAAAGACTGCTTTTACAATTCCCCTTCCACTTCTGGAGGCCAAAGTTGCCTTTTAGTCTTCCATCACAAATTTTAGACAACCAATGGCTATCAATGGAGAGAACATCAGAGGTATGGCCAATAGTCCTGTGTCAAAAATATGTAGCTGCCGCTATATAAGAGCCAGTCAGAAGAAGACATGGGCCTTAAAATGTATATTATACATTATGGATGATATTTTAATAGCAGGAGCTGGCCAGAACAAGTCTTACAGTGCTTTGCTTGGCACAAACGAGTTAACAGCAGCTGGACTACAAATAGCCCCAGAAAGGTACAATTACAGATCCATACACCTATCTTGGTTTCAAATTAATGGACCCAAAATCATTAATCAAGAGCCGTTCGTGTGATCATTTAAAAACTTTAAATGATTTCCAAAATTACTGGGAGACATAAATTGGCTTAGGCCATGCTTAAAACTCACTACGGGAGGTTAAAACCTCTTTCGATATATTAAAGGAGACTCTAATCCAAATTGGGTCCATTACTAAAGAAGCATTAATAGCACTCCAAAGGTAGAAGATATGCCATTGCAACACAATTTGTTTACCAGTGATGATTATTCTCCATATTACATTAATATTCATTATTTTTTAACACAACAATGACCCTACTGGCTTATTCTGGCAGAACAATCCCATTAATATTGGGTACACCTGCTCCTCCCTAAAAGGTTCTGTTGCCTTATTATGATGCCATAGCTGATCTAATTATCGGGAGAGAAACAGTAGAAGTAACGGAATAGAACCCTCTACCATTATACAGCTACACTCAATCACACATCCATTGGCTGTTACAAAATAAAGGCTAATGGCCAATTGCTTACGCTTCTTACACTATTTCAATTGACAACCATTGCTGCTGACTCATTGTTGGCAGAAGCCGTGAACATTGTATGCTTGAGTGAGAACCCCTCAATGGCGCATTACTAATTTTTCACTGATGGATCTTCAGGACTTGCCGCTACCACCTACAATAATGTAGTCGTTAAGTTCAGACCACTTATACATCAGCTCAGCTGGTCGAGTTACCAACTATGTCGCAGCATTATCAGCTTTTCCTTGTCAGCCATAACATTTACACAGACGGCCTACCTGGCTCATTCAATGCCCTGTTAGGGCCGTGCCTCAAAATTAAACATATTTCAGACACAGCTAACCTATTTTGTGTCAGCAACTTTATTCAGAAAAGGACTACTCCCTTTTTCTTGGGCATATCAGGCACATTCCGTGCGGGACCAACTGCTCAAGATAACGCCAACAGCCGGCGGTAACAGCAAAAGAAACTATAGCCATAGTCACACGAAGACAATTTACAACAAGCACAAAAAGCACATGCCTTACACATCATTTAAGCGGCAAACCTTAAGGCTTATGTTTGGCACCACCGAAGGAACAAACTCGACAAATAGTTAAATGCGCCAATTGCATAGCATTGTTACCTGTTCAGAGTTAACCCCAGGACTGTCTAGCGAAATTTGGCAGTAGGGCGTTACTCACCACTTGAAGTGGTCAACTAAAATATATCCATGTATGCATGAGCACTATAATTGGATTCATTATTGCAACTCTCCAAACGGGAGAGGCCACCAAACTTTATGTCATAGCTCATTTATTACATTGCTTTTTCTATTTTAGGAATACCCAAACAAATCAAAGATAATGGCCCTGGTTATATGGCAAAACCTTTTTACAATTCTGCAATACCCTACAAATTAAACATACCACAAGCATTCCCTACAATCCCCAGGACAGGTATAGTAGAAAGAGCTCATCTGTCATTTAAAAACTGTTATCCTCAAAATTAAGGGGCTGGTGCCCATTGAAGGGTACCCTAGAAACATACTCAATCATGCCCTGTTTGTCATCAGTTTTTTAAATTTGGGAACAGTCATGGGAAAGTCTGCTGCCGATCGTTTCTGTAGCATCCTGAATCCTCAAAACAGTTTGCAATGGTAAAATGGAAAGACCCACTTGATAATAATTCATGGCATGGCCCGATCAGTTTTAATTTGGGGAAAAGAGCTCTAGTGTCATCTTCTCACAAAAAATGTCTAATAGATAATGCCTGAATTAGTAAGACAAATAAATCATAACCATTGTCAGTCAGGAAAGATCACATCTCCCTGAGGAACATATTTCCTTTTTTGTTTTCAGAAAATGAGGCCTAACATGAGATTCCTTTGGAAGAGTAATCGCTTTTATATAGCATAGTGACGGTCTATGCAGGTTTTGGTGACCCTGGTAAGCAAAGAGAGAATTATCTACGGCTTGATGCGACCCGGCCTTGTGACTGCCGGGAGACAAATATCTGTGAACCTCAGTCAGACAGAAGATTACGGGTGACTTGCTCGGGCAGAGACGGCTTACTAATGCCGAACGTGTGGAAATGAAAAGAGATTGCTGAACTGCATGTCACAATCGAATCGTCAGAGATAAGATCGAACTTTACAAGAACTAGAAAGCAGAAAAGGTCATGCCAATCCATTGTGGACTGGACTCGAACGGACTTCTCCTATCTCCTGCCTTTCTTGCGGTCCTTTACTTACTCTTCTCTTTTTCACTCTCGGGCCTATAATCCTTAATAAGCTCATACATTAGGTCCGGACAACAAATGGGGAGGCCTTTCAGGCCAAGCCTATACAGGTCATTATCATACAACCTTGAGATGACTGAAATGGTGGTCTTATTTGCCTTAATAAGGACACCTCCCTGTGTTAGCTGAACTGGACAGTCAATAATAGTGAAGGACACTATCGACCTAAGACAGGAGGCCACGCTACTGCTACCTTATCCATAGCCGGGCCTAGAGGTGGGGATGAGTTGACAACTTAGACAGAAGCGCAGTTCCCGAGGGTCATTTTCTGGATCATAAAACAATTAAAGGGGGACCTGTCGGACTGCCGCCCGATATAGCGAATAATAATTGACCATTTAAAATGCCTGGGGCTTTGTTCATTTCCACCTCACACCTCCTCTATCTTTGCCTTTTCCCTATTAATACCTCATAAAGATGGCGCTCTTCCTGCTTCTTCTTCACCCATTTTTCCCGCGCCCGCGAAAATTGCTGCCTGACAGCGCAGGCGCCACATGACGTTCGACCAGAGAAACCAATACCTATCTGGCCACACCCTCCGCGATGAGATCATTTTCGCCTTGGCCCAACCCCTTCCCCTCCAAGTGTATATAAGGCACTGCATTACCGCCATTAAAAGAGACTTGATCAGAGCACTGTCTTGTCTCCATTTCTCGTATCTCTTGTTCCCCAAATTCCCACCCCCTCTTCCAGGGCCTGCAGTGACGATCCCGCGGGCCGGGATAGATGAGCACTGATTTCTTTACATATAAACCAAGAGTACTGGAGCCACCTCAGCCTCATCACCTCCCAATTAATTTTTTTAAACAGTTGCATAGAAGTCCAGTGGGGAAGAAGAAACCATTCAATAAATGGACCTGAAAAAGACTTATCCATGTGGAAAAAATGAAATTTCATCCTGTACTCATTCTATAAATAAAAATAAATTTCAAATGTATTTCATATGTCATCATCAAAAGCAAAATTTTAAAACTTTTAGCAGAAAATATGAGTAAAGAACTTCATGTTTTAACTTCAAGCATTTCTTATATATTGCTCAAGAAAGTATAAATAAGTATACATGTAGAAAAAGATCAATATTACCTTGTAAGTTTAGAATTCACATACCAAACAATGCAGCAATTCCATATATACACATTTATACGTTCACACATATTATACAACAGCAACATTTCATAACTAGTGGTATTTGAGGAGGTTGATTTAATTATTGTTAATTTTAAAAATAACACTTCATTAAAATATTTCCCTAACAGCTGAAGACCCCATGTCAATATGGAATAAGCATATGTGGCAGTTAGAGGAGAACAGATAAGCATATTCATCACATCCAAAACCCAGATTATCGAAAAGTTTATCGTACATTTGAACAATTCTTGCTTTGGCAATGGTTTTGGATGTTGTTTTATTTTAAATGTTTGTTTATCCTTAGTCACATTGTTTTCAAAAATTTGAACTTATATTGGCCAATACTTACATACATGTAGCATAAGAATCAGTAGTGTTCAAAGGCAAAGGGAATAGGGAACATAATACTGACAATAGGTATATAAATTTGCTTTGGGATCATCTCCATAAACCCATACATTGAATCTATCTAATTAAAATTCTTATTCAGCAGGTTAAGATACTTGAAAAACATTTTTAGACACACCCTGAGCGGAAAGGGAAGAACCCATTCCTGGCAGGAAAGGTTACCTGCTGAGTAAAGAGCCCTTGGGTCCTGAATAACCAGCAGCCACAGGGAGTATGCAATGGGCCTTGGGCTCTGAGACATGTTGGCTTCGGGGGGTACCTGGCACGTTCCAGGCTGTGGTGGCTATGATGCAAGCTCCTTTTGTTTGAGAAAAGCAAAGAGAAAAGTAAAGTAGACTCTGTCTTGCACCTTAGGTACCACCTTGGGCACAGTGGGGTAGAACAACAAGTAGGCTCTTAAAGTCCCTGAGTCCAGGCCTTGGCTCTTGGACAGCATTTCTGGACCTGCCTTGGACCAGAGGGGAGTTCACTGCCCTAGAGGGTGAGTCCCAGTCCTGCAAGCATTCAACATAAGCTGATGGAAGAACTCTTGGTCTATAATCAAGCATCAGTGGTGGCCTGGTAGAACACCCTGTGGACAGGTAGTGGTGGTGGCCATAGGGAGAAGCCTGTAGAAACTACAGGGAAGAATGGGCAAAACTTTGTATTGTGGTCTGAGCGCCAGTTTAGCCACAGCAAAATAGAGTTTTACTCAATTTTGGTAAATTCCTAAGGTTTTAGACTCCAATCCCTGGTTCTCAGAAATATTTTTGGACAGATCCAGCACCTGGGGGAGCTCACGAATCTGAAGAGAAAGGTCTTGGCTAAGGCCCAGTGCTGTGTTGGCTTCAGGTCTGACCCAACACAGTCCCAGTTGTGGTGGCCACAGAAATGCTTGCATCACCATACCATTAAGTCTAGTGGCTCAGCAGAAAGACAGGCTCTATTTTTTGGGTGGAGAAAGGAAGGGAAAAGAATAAGACCTGGTAAGTCAGAGAATTCTTTGAGATCTTATCCAAGGCCATCAAGATGGAGGTACCTCTATGAGTCTGCAAAAATTGGGCTTGGGGCCCAAGTCCCTGTGAATACTGGAAAAGTCGTCCCTAGAAAGACAGGCACAAACAAGCCCAGCCTATAAAGACTACAATAAATACCTAACCCTTTAATGCGCAGACACCAAGGAACATCTACAGGCATCAACACCATACAGGGTGAACTAACTCCAACAAATGAACTAAACAAAGAAGAAGTGGCCAATCTTGAAGAAACAGAGATATGTGACCTTTCAGACAGAAAATTCAAAATAGCTGTATTGAGGAAACTCAACTCTAAGATAACACAGGGAAGGAATTCAAAATATTACCAGATATATTTAACAAAGAGATGAAAATAATTAAGAAGAATCAAGCAGAAATTCTGGAGCTGAACAATTGAACTGACATACTGAAGAATGCATCAGAGTCTCTTAATAGCAGAAATGATCAAGCATAAGAAAGAATTAATGAGTTTGAAGACAAGCTATTTGAGAATACAGTCAGAGGAGACATAAGAAAAAAGAATAAAGAACAATGAAGCAAGCCTGCAAGATCTAGAAAATAGCTTCAAAAGAGCAAATCTAAGTTATTGGTCTTAAAAAGGAAGTAGAGAAACAGGTATAGGCAGAATGTTTATTCAGTGGGAATATCTCAGAGAACATTCCAAACCTAGAGAAAGATACCAACATTCAAGTGCAAGAAGGTTGTACAACACCAAGCAGATTTAACTCAAAGAAGACTACCTCAGGGCAGTTAATAATCAAACTTCCAAAAGCAAAGCTGATGATAATGAAAAGACCCTAAAAGCAGCAAGGGAAAAGAAATAAATAGCATACAATGGAGCTCCAATACGTATGGCAGCAGACTTTTCAGTAGCAACCTTACAGGCCAGGAGAGAGTGGCATGACGTATTTAAAGTACTGAAAAAAATTTTATTCTAGAATTGTATATCCAGACAAAAATATCCTTTAAGCATGAAGGAACAATTAAGACATTCACAGACAAACAAGTCACAGAGATTTTGTCAGCACCAGAACTGTCTTACAGGAAATGTTAAAGAGAGTTTTGTAATCTAAAAGAAAAATACATTAATGAGAAAGAAGAAATCATCTGAAAATAAAAAACTCACTGGTGATAGTAAGCACAGAGAAAAACATGAAATATAATAACACTGAAATTGTGGTGTGTAAACTACTCTTACCTTAAGTACAAACACTAAATGAAGAACCAATAAAAATAATAACTACATCAACTTTTCAAGACATAGTACAATAAGACACAAATAACAAAAAAGATGAAAAGCAATGGACAAAGTAAAAGTGTAGTTTTTATTAGTTTTCTTTTTGTATGTTTGCTTGTTTATTTGTGCAATCAGTGTTAAGTTGTTGTCAGTTTAAAATAATGGGTTATGAAATATTTGCAGGCCTCAGTGTAACCCCATATCAGAAAACATAAACTGGATACACAAAAAATAAAAAGAAAGAAATTAAAACATAAAAAATCACTTCACTAAAACAGTAAGAAAGAAGAGAAGACTGAAAATAATAAAACACAGAAAACAAATTAATAAAATCACAAGAGTACATCCCTAATTATCGATAATAACATTGAATGTAAATGGATTAAACTCTACAATCAAAGGACATAGAGTGACTGAATGGATGAAAAAACAAGACCCAATGATCTGTTGCCTACAAGAAATGTACTTCACCTGTACATCAAGAGTGATATAGAAAAATGTGTATAGCTTTGCTCAGATAATAAATACTTGAGACAATCTAAATATCCTTCAACAGTGAAACACATAAATTGTGGTATATTCAAAAAGCTGAATATGATAGTGAAAATAAATTACCTCTATATGTATTAATATGGATGAATTGAAATAACATATTAGTCAAAAAAGTAAGCCACAGAGGAATAAATAGATGTGATATTTAATATTATATGTCAAATTAGCTGGGCCGCAGGGTGATCAAATATTTGGTCAAACATTATTCAGGTGTTTCTATGAGGGTACTTTTGGACATGATCAACATTTGAATTGGTAGATTTTGAGTAAAGCAGATTGCTTTCCGTAATGTGAATGGGCCTCATCCAATCAGTTGAATGTATAAATAGAACAAAAAGGTTGCCCTCCTCCAAGTAAGAGAAAATGCTCCAGCAGAGCAGACTGTCTTCAGACTTCATCTGCAGCATCATCAGTTCTTTCTGGTTCTATGGCAGATGGCATTCAGACTCAAACTGGAACATCAGCTCTCCTGAGTCTCCAGTCTGCTGCTATTTAGACTGAAACTGAAGCATTGGCTCTCCGGGATTTCCAGTTGCTGGCCCACCCTGCAGAATTTGGGATTACCAGCCTCCATAATTGTGTGAGTCAAATCCTTATAATAAATTACTTTCTATATAAATTCGTATCCTATTAGTCCTGTTTCTCTGCAAAACCCAGACAAATAAAATGTAGTAGGATTGCATTTATACGAAGTTGCAAAATAAGAAAAATAAACAGTATGTTATTTTGGGATATATACACAAATGGCAATACTATAAACAAAAACAAGGCAATAATTAAAACCAAATTCACAGCAGTGGTTACCTCTTGGGGGAAAGCAGGAGGATATAATCAGACATAGGCCCACAAGGGCCTTCCAGAGTACTGGTAATACTCCATTTCTGAACCTGGGTGTCAAGCACATAGTCATTTTTCAATATATTCTTTAGCTTATAGAGTTGTATTTCATACAGCGATACCCCAATGCACACACGCTCACACAAGCATGCACACACACACACACTTTTAAAAAGCATATATAAGGAAGCATTACAAGAAAATATAGGGTAAAATTTTTTGTAATCCTGGGATAATCCTGGGATAGGGAAGATTTTATTAAACTAGACAATAGATCCCAGAAACTGTAAAGGAAAGGGATAAAGGACTTGAATATATAAAACTGGTAGATTATTTATGTTATCATACACTGTTGGTGGGAGTGTAACTTAGTTCAACCGTTCTGGAAAGCAGTGTGGTGATTTCTCCAAAACCTAAAAACAGAACTACCATTATACCCAGCAATCCCATTACTGGGTATATACCCAAAGGCATATAAATCATTCTACCATAAAGATACATGTACACATATGTTCACTGCAGCACTATTCCCTACAGCAAAGACATGGAAACGATATAAATTTCCATCAATGGTAGACTGGATAAAGAAAATATGTACATGTGCACCATGGAATATTACCTGACCATAAAAAAGAACAAGATCATGTTCTTTGTAGCAACATGGATGGAGCTGGAGGCCATTAACCTCAGCAAACTAATGCAGCAACAGAAAATCAAATACCACATGTTCTCACTTATATGTGGGAGTTAAATGATGAGAACACATAGACACAGAAAGGGGGACAACAGACACTGGGGCCTACTTGAGGGTGGAGAGTGGGGGAAGGAAGACAATCAGAAAAATTAACTATTGAGTACTAAGTTTAGCACCTGAGTAATGAAATAATCTCTACAACAAAGCTCAATGATACAAGTTTACCTATATAACAATCATGTGCATGTACCTGTGAACCTAAAATAATAATTTAAAATATCTCTGTGATTTAAGATATCTATTTAATTTTCTTTTTTTGACAAGACTAATCCATAAAACGTGCAACATGGAAGTATTTGAAATATAGCTCACAATAGAAAAAGAATGGTTTCTTTTATTTGCTAATATACTAAAATGAATAATAGTTTTAAAAACAAACAAAAATAGCATGCGTTTAACCTAAAAAAGAAAAAAAAAAAAAAGAAGAAACCAGAGGAAAGAGAAGAGGAAGATACCTTTACTACAGAGGAACAAAGATAAAAATTACAATAGGCTTCTAATATAAAACCCTGCAAGCAAATAGAGAGTGAAATGAAATATTGAAAATGTTGAAAGAAAAGAAAAATAATAAGATAAAACCATTTTCAACATATATATTACAGCTAAGCATCAAAGCTTAATATCCTCAAAAATAAGTAAGTACCTACAAATTGATGAGAAAAAACAAGCCATCAGGAAAAACAAATGAACAAAAAACATAAATAAGCATTCTAAAGAAAAATACACTTGGCCATTAAAGATAGGAAAATATGTTCAATCTTACTAGCAATCAAAGGAAATGCAAACTACAATCAGATAGCATATGTTTGTTTTTTTCCTTCTAATTGTAAAAACTGTAACAATATTTCAGTTGGCTAGGTTGTACAGAAATGGGAATTTCGACACAGGACTTGTTGGGGTATGATTTTGAAGGGCAATTTGTCAGTATCCTTTAAAGTTAAAAGTGGGCATACCCTTAAGCCCAGCAATTCTGCTCTTGAGATTCTATTTTATGAAGAAATGCTTGCACTGTGTCCAAAGATACATTTACAAGGTTGTTCACTGCAGCATTCATTGTTTTTATTTAACTTTTATTTAAGATCTGGGGCATATGTGCAGGCTTGTTATACAGGTAAATTTGTTTCACGTGGGTTTGTTGTACAGATTATTTCATTACCCAGGTTTTAAGCTTAGTAACCATTAGTTACTTTTCCTGATCCTGTCCCTCATCCCACCTTCCACCCTCAAGCAGGTCGCAGTGTGTGTTGTTCCCCTTTATGTGTCCATGTGTTCTCATCATTTAACTCCCACTCATAAGTGAGAACATGTGGTATTTGGTTTTCTATTCCTGAATTAGTCTGCTAAGGGTAGTGATTTCCAGCTCCATCCACGTTCCTGCAAAAACCATAATTGTGTTCCTTTTTATGGCTGCATACTATTCCATGGTGTATATGCACCACATTTATTTATTCAGTTTACCATTGATGGACATTTAGGTTGATTCCATGTCTTTGCTATAGTGAGTAGTGCTGCAATGGACATATAGGTGCATGTCTCTTTATAATACAACAATTTATATTCCTTTGGTATATGCCCAATAATGGGATTGCTGGGTCAAATGGTAGATCTGTCTTTAGGTTTTTTGGGAATTGCCACACTGTCTTTCACAGTGGCTGAACTAATTTACACTCTGAACAACAGTATGTAAGTATTACTTTGTCTCCACAACCTTGCCAGCATCTATTATTTTTTGACTTTTTTTAATAATTAGCCATTCTAAATGGTGTGAAATGGTATCTCATTGTGGTTTTGATTTGCAGTTCTCTAATGATCAGTGATGTTGAGGTTTTTCTTTTCATATGCATGTTGGCCACATGTATATCTTCTTTTGGAAAGTGTCTGGTCATGTCCTTTGCCCAGTTTTTTTATGGGGTTATCTGTTATTTTTTTTTCTTGTGAATTTGTTGAAGTTTCTTATGAATGCTGGATATTAGACATTTGTCGTATGCATAGTTTGTAAACTTTTTCTCCCATTCTGTAGGTTGCTCATTCACCCTGTTGATAGTTTCTTTTGGTGCACAGATGCTCCTTCATTTAACAAGATCCTATTTGTCAATGTTTGCTATTGTAGCAATTATTTTTGGTATCTTCATCAATAAATCTTTGCTCATTCCTATGTCCAGAATGGTATTGCCTAGGTTGTCTTCCAGGGTTTTTATAGTTCTAGGTTTTACGTCTTTAATCCATCTTGAGTTTTTTGTTTGTTTGTTTTTGTATATAGCGTAAGGAAGAGGTCCAGTGTTAATCTTCTGCATATGGCTAGCCAGTTATCCTAGCATCATTTATTGAATAAGGAAACACTGCTACATTTTCCCAAATAATTTGCTTTGTGAGGGATGGCTGAGAATGAACCTTTTGGGGATTTTAGAAGGGAAGGAATAAATAGCTTACAGTCCTGTCTTTGACACCTGAGTTCAGGAACAAGTGAGAGAAAGAGATCACAATCATGTCTATTCATGATAAATGCAGAGGACAGGACTTGACTTATATAAGCGGTCATAATGGACTTTCTAATATTTTATTCCTGAGGAAGATAAATCAACTGATCCAGCCACAGTCACAGCTAGATAACTAAAGGCCTCCACACATGCACACACCAGAAAGTACCTCTATGGAAAACCGGGTCCCAGAAAGCATTAAGTCAAGTATTTGTTTCTTCTTGTCAATTCACCAATCAGGGAAATCACTCCACCTCCTCTAGGGAGGAGCGAATGAAAAGGTAAAGAGTGTACTTCCTGTGTTTCCATTTAGAAAAAGAAGAGTGGAAAGTTATTCCCTTCTATGATATTATGAGGCCTGGGGAATAAGGGTTTCACTTGCAGATCTCTCCAGTGAGTCTTGATTTGGTTGTGTACTCTTCTGTTGGTTGAGCATGCTTCTCTGGTGGTAGATGCAGATGCAAGTCTACCCTGGTTCGGAGGAACTTCTACTTAAATGATCAGTTATCCTCACAACCATTCTGAAAGGTATGTAAGATATTCATAGTATTTCCATTTCACAAATAAGGTATTAGGGGTCCAGAGACATAGAATAATTTACTGTGTAACAGGATTGGAACTAGACCAACAGACTCCTGTGTAAAGCTTTTATGCAAATGCATGAGTTATTTCATTCATTTAACTTCCCACTGTCTTACTTATTCACTCTGATTTATTCACTTATTCATTTATTTATCACTTTTTAATGTGTCAGACATGGAAGCACATATTAGATTTATTTTGTATGTATTTCAATGCAGATATTTGTTGTGTTAAATGTTTGTGACTTGACTATGTAGGTTATCAGTTTCTATTATGTAGTGAGTTAATGTGTGCTTTAAATTTCACAGACTTTGATTTTACACCAGTAAGCTGAGATTTCACACATTATAGAGATTTCTTATGTTAACATTTGTGAGAAATAGTAACCGTAGTTATTTCTCTGGCTTACAGGAGTATAAGCATTTTCTCCTTTCTCCTTTTGTGTGCTTTCCAACTTTTTTTCCAATGTACAAATATTTTTATAACATCCACGAAAATATATTCTTTTTGAAGAAGGATCTAGACATAGGAGTCATTAGCATTTAAGCTGCATATTAAGTTGGGTATGTGGATGAGATAGTATATGAGAGTGAATTAGATGAAAAGTGAACTAATAACAATCTTGAGGAATATTCATGTTTAGGAACCCAGATGAAGAGAAAGCCCACCACACACACACACACACACACACAAATTCTGATAATAAGCTGTCAGAGTGGTAAAAGAAATAGGAGTGATTCCTTTCATCTAAACTAAGGGAAAATAAGACTTTCAAGAAGGGAAGGATTGAGGGTATCAATCTCTACAGAGCAGCAGTCAACTATAATAAATACAGGAAATTGCCTATGAGATTTGGTGCTTCTGGGGTCACCAGTGACATTTTCAAGAGCAGCTTTAATAGACTGACTGTAGAAGAGGCCAGGCTGTTGTGAATTGAAGAGTTAATGGGAAGTAAGATGAGGATAGTAGAGAGTATTTTTGTTTTTGTTTTTTTAATATGGCTGTGCCTTCTCTAGAAAGAACTTGTTACTTAGCAGCTATTTAACCTACCTTCATAGAAAACAAATATAAGTTTCCTTCTTTCTCCTTGGAAATTTACAATTAATTATTAGAATGGAACTAGTTTGCTCATCACGGAGATTTGCTCAGCAAGAATTACAAGGATGAATTAAATAAAATATGAAAATGCCTAACACGGGGCCTGATACACAGGAGAAACCCAACCAATGTTAGTTTTCATAAAGAAATGTATCAAAACAATAGCAGTGGTTATGTCAAAGAAAGGATAAATGCTTTTCTCTTCTGTTTTGTCCAGTTACTTTTTTATTTTGATGTTTTACTTTTTTGCCTTTCAGAGAACCCATTCAAACCAACTGCCAAATTGCCAACACTCAGAGGAATAACAGGGAGTCTGGCTTAACTACATCAGAGAGTTATTTTTTTAAACCTTCTTATCTTCTCGTTCATTCTTGTGCTCATTAAGTCCTGGTCACCAAGGTCCCACATCAGTTTTATATTAACTTCGTTTTTCCTTATAATCATCTCTTGAAATAATAGGGTCTCCAAGACCTATTGGATCAGGTCTGTTCAGGCAGCTCTTCTTTTTTAAATTTTGAGAAGTAAATCTTATTAAGACATACAGCTGGGCCAGGTAATGTGGCTCACGTCTGTAATCCCAGCATTTTGGGAGGCCAGGATGGATCACCCGAGGTCAGGAGTTTGAAACCAGCCTGGTCAACATGGCAAAACCCCATCTCTACTAAAAATACAAAAATTAACCAGGTGTAGTGGCACACACCTGTAATCTCAACTACTTGAGAGGCTGAGGCAGGAGAATCACTGGAATCTGGGAGGCAGAGGTTGCAGTGAGCCGAGATCACACCACTGCTCTCCAGCCTGGATGACAGAGTGGGACTCTGTCTCAAAAATAAATAAATAAATAAATAAATAAATAAATAACAGCTGAACTCTCATTTATGTTACCTTCTATGTCTATTATTGGTAGAGATATATTTATTGCAGGTTTACCCAGTTCCCTGTATACTCCCTTTAATATTTATACATTTACCAATAGAAATGATTAGTACATATTTTCTTTTTTTTTTTTTTTTTTTTTTTTGAGACGGAGTCTCGCTCTGTCGCCCAGGCTGGATTGCAGTGGCCCGATCTCGGCTCACTGCAAGCTCCGCCTCCCGGGTTCACGCCATTCTCCTGCCTCAGCCTCCGGAGTAGCTGGGACTACAGGCGCCCGCCACCACGCCCGGCTAGTTTTTTGTATCTTTTAGTAGAGACGGGGTTTCATCGTGTTAGCCAGGATGGTCTCGATCGCCTGACCTCGTGATCCGCCCGTCTCGGCCTCCCAAAGTGCTGGGATTACAGGCTTGAGCCACCGCGCCCGGCCGATTAGTACATATATTCACTTCATATAGTCAAATACATGCTTTAAAGAGTAAGATTATACCAGGCACCCTGTTAAGTGATTTATTTACACTGTTTAAGAGAATTGGATCCTTGATCTCATTATCATTGTACTATAAGTAAAGAAACCTAAGTTCGGGGAAATCAAGTAACTTTCTTGAAAAATGACTGAAGCATGAATTGAATTCACGTAGGTCTGGCTGACTTTCAAGCTCCTATTTTTAACCACTGCTTAGGGTTTCAGGTTGTAAAATTACTTTGGGGAGTTTTCTTTTGTTCTTAAGTTTTATCTTGAATGTGTTTTCCGAAAAGTTGAATTTTACACTGAACACTGATATAGCCACCACCTAGATTCTGCAATAAACATTTTATAATACTTATTTTACCCCATATCTGTCCACTTACCCATCCTATCTGTCTGCCACTTCTCATTTTTATGCATTTCAAAGTAAGTTGCAGATATTAGTACATATTCCCCAAATACTTCAGCATGTATATCATTAACTAGAGCTTAATATTTGTTTATAGATTTTTTCTATTCAGTTAAAATTTACATACAATGAAATGCATAAAACTTAAATGTACTATTCCACAACTTCCTTCCTAAGTCAAAGCGCACACCTGTGCAACCCAAACCCCTGTAAAGACACAAAACATTACCATCACCCTAGAAGGTTTCCTCATGTCTGTTCCCAATAAATCCCCACCTCCATCCCACAGAGGAAACCATTGTCCTGGTTTGTTTTCACAACAGATTACTTTTGCCTTTTCTATGACTTCATGCAGTAAGTACTTTCCTGTAAGGTTTTTTTTTTAAATGCAACATAATATTTCTATGATTTGTCCATGTTGTGTCCATCAGTAGTTCATGCCATTTTACTGTTGAGTAGTATTTCTTTGTGTGACTATATCACAGTCTATTTATCCATAGTGTTACTGTTCAACCTGGGCTGTTTTCATATGTTGGCTATCAAGAATAAAGCTGCTATAAAATTGTGCAAGTATTTTAGTGGTATTCAAAACATCTTACTAAGCAAGGCTCATGGTCTAGAAAGAGAAAATGCAAGCAGACTTAGAAAACATGTGTGAGAGAGAAATATAGACTTGGGGGTTAGGAAAACCGGGACATTGGTTTTCAAACACAAGATGAGCTGTCACAGGAAGAAAGTGAATCAGGGTGATGTGCTTATTCAGTGCTCAGTCTCTGTAGCCCTGTTATCCAGCTGTAGGAGTTTACCTTCTCCAAGTCTCAGTTTTCTCATCTGTCAAGTTGGGTTGAAAGTACATCTCTCCCAGAGCTTTTATGAGCATCAAATTAGATAATGCATATGAAGTGCTTCACCATTGTTTTTGTTTTTATTAAATTATTCATTTTTATTTAAAAAATTCCTGGAAAGCTACTTCTGTGATGCTATGTTTATGAACTAGCTTGATCTGGGATTAGTTATAAACTCCAAAATCAGGACAATTAATATACAATAATTGAGGGACGACTTTGTGATTAATCCATAAACTTTCCTAATTAGTTTTTCCAAAGTTCAGTTTCATATATGACCACCTACTATACCCTAGACCCTATTCTAGGACTTGGGTATGTCACAGTGAATAAGGAAGACACATCTCAGCCTTCCTGGATTCTTAATTGGAAAGATACCTACGAATACTTATAAATGAGAGGTGGTTAATTAAAAAGCATAGAGGCGGCTTTGGAAAGCACATTATCGGTATGACCCAATGTTCAAGTCTCTCATAATTCTAAAAGAGTCAGTTGCCTTTCCTAGTACAGAACAAAAAAACCAGGCCAGGGATTATTTTCTTGTCTGAGAATGACACATAAAATTATGTTTCACCCTTCATTGAATGCACATGTTTCTTAATGCATATTCAAAGAAGCCATATGCCTGGAGACGTGTCAATAAGGTTATAAGCCCACCTGTGCATTCTAAACCTAAAACAATTACATCTCGCTAATACACTATTTACATACGAATAGAACACCAGTGTAGAATACCATACCCAAAGGAGAACAAAATATACAAATATGTAAATATAAATACATAAAATATGTTTACTCATTTTAAAATATATGGTCATAAATATAGCCATATTTATTTCTTACTTCCCATTCTAATAGAGTCTTGAGTTTTGGCTGCTGAAAGTGAGGGAAGGAGGAGAAAATAGGGCAAACTGTTGTTAATTAAGGGATCTTTGGAGCATGAGGAGTCTTATCGTTTCTTTGTCATTCATGTGTTTTCAGAGGCTTTCATTAACCCTTCGGAATCCCAACATTTCTCTAATAGATGATTTGGAAGAGGAGAATGGCAAAGAGAAGAGGGTTGGAGTGAAAATAGGAAAAAATGAGTAAATATATTGCACATATTTATATTAAAATATTTGTATATTTTGTTCTCCTTTGGGTATGGTATTCTAATTCTATTCTAATTCTAGTAGAATAGAACACGCTGGTGGTCTATTCATATGTAAATATTGTATTAGTGAGATTTAATTGTTTTAGATTTAGAACATACAGGTGGGCTAATAGCCTTATTGACGTATCTCCAGGCATATAGCTTCTTTGATATGCATTAAGAAACATGTGTGTTCAAAGAGGGATGAAACACAATTTTATGTGTAACTCCCAGAAAAGAAAATAGTCCATGGTCTGGTTTTTGTTCAGTAGTAAGAAAAGCAACTTCTTGTCCTGCCCCTGCTCCATCTGCTATCCTTAGCCCTTGCACACAATCACATAAGTGCATCTTTCTATAATGCACAGAGTCTGTTTCTCCCCTTTTAAAAAATATAACAGAAACAGGTTTTTCACATTCATTCCACTTTTGTTTACATTTTCTTTTGTTCTATTTTTTTGTTACAGGTCTCCATAGTCTATTCAAAATAATCCCATTAATAAGCACGTCTTGCATGTCAAGCATGTTTATGGGGAAAAAATTGCAGGAACCTGATTTATCTATTGGAATCCTTCTAAAAGACCAGAGGGGTTTCAATCTCATTAAAGATTTTTTTCATCAGCCAGGCAGATCTAGACCAATCAGAAGGCAGAATATATCACCTAGGGAAGAGCATCAACTCATTTGTACCATTTTAATAAGACTAATTTTAAAGTAATGCAGAAAGGACTCAGGCCTTCAACTTACTTTCAGTAGTGCTTCCACTTGTTAGAGTCCTTCAAAGTCATTAGTAAAATCATATAGAGTGTATTTTTTGAGGATCCCAATCTTTTGAGGTGAGTTGCTTCATATTTCCTAAAACAGCTACCATTTATTTAACATTAACTTTAATAGGCTTTTTTGTATATGTGCACTATTTCATTTTATCCTCACAATATTACTATGATAGGCATCTTTAACATTTACAATTTAAAGATGGGGATACAGACTCAGATACGTGAGATAATGTTCCTAAAGTCATATGGTCAGTAAATGGTGGAATTGGGAAGTTGAACTTAGATCTCTCTGATAATAGGGCCTGAGCACCTGACCACTATATTGTACTGAATAAATGAGATTCCTGGGTTTCTCTGAAGTATGACCATACACATTCAAATGCAGAAACAAGAACATACAAACAAAAACTTCCAAGGTGTGGTGGAAGAGAGAGGAAAATACCATGTTCTCTGAGCTCTACTTCCTGTAAGCATTGTCAAAGAGGTAACAAGTCCTGGAGGGGAATAGCTGTGGAGTGTGAGTTAGACACTTGACACAAGAAGTTAAGCCTCAGCAAAGATTCCTGTATCTAGGTTTGGCACAAAATCAACTGTGTATCCCTACACCTGACGGACTCATTCAGGCTGAGATAATGGTCATCTCTGTGGTAACTGCATGGTCAGATATCTGAAGACCAAAATCTCTCCCCTAAAATATTAGTGTAGTGTGAGATCCTAAAAGTGTAGCATAAATTCTATAGGGTAGAGAACACTGAAAATGAGAGTTTAAATTTCGATCATTCCTCTAAAATGGAGACTAAGAAGCAGAAATTACATTATTATAGAAAATGAAGTGATATTTCCAGCACACCTGAGTCCATCCATGCCTTCTACACTTCTACCTGCACTTGATGTCACAGTCTATCCTCAGTTAACAACACAGTATGTGAAGCACTTAGCAGCACTTAGCACAGAGCTTGGCACATAAGAAGTGCTCCATAAATGTTAGGTGAGTGCGTATTAGATGTATAGAAAATACCTTTCGTCTTGAACTAAATGTATGGTTCATACGAGCTGTTTAGTATATCCATTATATAATTCAAATTATATTATTTAAATTAAATAATCAAATTATTTTCAGTGTAATATTACAATTCTATATATTTTAAAGGCAGTTTTAAAGCAATGGATAACTTTTCATTATAATTGCAAAATTGGTTTTTCTTTCCCAAATTCACAAATTTGATGTCACATCTAGTATGAATACATAAGTTCTTATTATAAATATTTTTATTAATAGGAAACTCTTAGCAATGAAATTTGGATCCATTTGCAAGTCTAGTTTTTTCTTTCTTTTTTTTTTTTTTTTGAGACAGAGTCTCACTCTGTCGCCCAGGCTGGAGTGCAGTGGCGCAATCTCTGCTCACTGCAAGCTCTGCCTCCCGGGCTCACGGCATTCTCCCGCCTCAGCCTCCCGAGTAGCTGGGACTACAGGCGCCCGCCACCACGCACGGCTAATTTTTGTTTTGTACTTTTTAGTAGAGATGGCGTTTCATAGTGTTAGCCAGGATGGCCTCGATCTCCTGACCTCGTGATCTACCTGCCTCGGCCTCCCAAAGTGCTGGGATTACAGGCGTGAGTCACCGCGCCTGGCCTACACGTCTATTTTTTAAACATGTTAAATTCGACTCGGTCAACCTAAAATGCATATGTATGTATGTATATATATGTATGCATATGTATGTATATATGTGTTGCATATGTATGTATGTATATATGCATGTATGAATATATATATGCATTTTAAGTTGACCAACTCGAATTTAGCATGTTTAAAAAATAGATATGTAAACGAATCCAAATTTCATTGCTAAGAGTTTCCTATTGATAGGAAATGTAAAAGAAAGCTAACAGATTAATGTCATATAGTGTGAAGCAGACTTACATTCTGGCAACATAAAAAGATATGGAGCGGCCGGGCGCGGTGGCTCAAGCCTGTAATCCCAGCACTTTGGGAGGCCGAGACGGGCGGATCACGAGGTCAGGAGATCGAGACCATCCTGGCTAACACGGTGAAACCCCGTCTCTACTAAAAAATACAAAAAACTAGCCGGGCGAGGTGGCGGGCGCCTGTAGTCCCAGCTACTCCGGAGGCTGAGGCAGGAGAATGGCGGGAACCCGGGAGGCGGAGCTTGCAGTGAGCTGAGATCCGGCCACAGCACTCCAGCCTGGGCGACAGAGCAAGACTCCGTCTCAAAAAAAAAAAAAAAAAAAAAAAAGATATGGAGCAATTACGTATGTTTGTGCTGTTATACTGTGTCCACATTATTTTAGACAAGTGTGTTGTATGAGCTGTAGAGGTGTTCATCTCTTGGAAACTGTGATGACAGATGTTATTGCATGCATATTCTTCTTTTCTATATATTTGTGTTTCAGAATTTTAAGATAAACTGAACATAATAGTTGGGTTACAGTATTTTTTTCTTTCTTGCCAGAAAGAGTTATAAACTTTCCGGTCCATTATTAAGTCCTTTTTAAGTCAAAAAGAAGCTGGTTAGAGAGTTTTAAAACAATGAATATTAGCAATATGCATCAACGGGGGAAATGCCCAATATATTGTGATATAAAAGAAAATATATATATTTTTAAATAAAATGTTTGAAAGGATTAATCTGATTAAATGGAAAAATGCTATAATGGACTTCGTATAAAACTTGCTCTTCTCTATCTGTTTATATGTGGCATTCTCCCATCCTTAAGAGTAGGTACCATGGATCTACTATATTACAACAAAGTTTTTGCTTCCAGGGTTGGAATTTACCTCTAGAACTTTTAGTATCTTTCATAGGTAGTAACACTCGTGAAGGTTTAACAGACTATAAATGTGGGCACAAAATGTACAGAATAACAAATCTTGTTCCTATAATTTATGTGTACAGAGAAAATTGCCAGATTTATGTTATGCTCTATTTGCAATTTATTGTACACATAAATCAGTTTGGATACATTCTTATTTATTTTATTTACCAAACTAAACCTTCACAGGCTGGTTTTACTCAAATAGAAATGAGGGCTGAACACCACCACCAACAACAGCCTTACTGTAGCTGATGATTAAACGGAATCCATTTCTTTCTAGTTTTAACTTTCATCCTCTGTGATAGTTTTTTTTTTTTTAACCATATAACCACTAGAACGTTCATATTCAGTATTGAAACATGTAATTGAATTATCTTGTATATCTGCTACTGTTTCAAATTTTAATATTCTGGCAATTATGTGCAATGTATACTTTCAGAGGGAAATTATGCTTAGGTTATGAAATTCTCAGAATATTATTTATTCACAGGTATTTATTCCATAATATTCAGTTATTCTTTATTTTTAGAATAAGTAGGCTAACCCAAGCTAGTTTATGAATATAATAATAAAGCTAAGATAAAACAGACTTTTTTCAGTATCTATGTCTAGATATTCAGAGAAAATATATGGAAAAATTCTTGAAATTCATCTAACTTAAATTTTGTTTCAACAGACTGCAGTAGAATTTTGTTGTACTGAATATTGATTAAAATAAATGAGTCCTTGGCTAAGACTTAAGTTTTTAAAATCATATAGACATTTTTTGTTGTTGTTGAAAAAGATGTCCTGGAATAAGAGTTAACCTTTAACAGTGACATCTGTCAACAGAATTATCTAGGACATGCAACAAGCCTGACTTCTCGCTGTAAAATTTGTAATATCAATCTATGTATTTCATTTTCCCCACAGGCAAATGAGCTGACAGTGGGGACTTTGGGGAGATTCAGCTGCGAGACTTAGATGAAAGGTGTTCTGGTCGTCAGAGGAGCTGGTCAATGAGAGAGAGAAGCAACCGGAT
Source organism: Papio anubis (assembly GCF_008728515.1). Classification (NCBI taxonomy): domain Eukaryota; kingdom Metazoa; phylum Chordata; class Mammalia; order Primates; family Cercopithecidae; genus Papio; species Papio anubis. Next base: position 59,032,811 of record NC_044996.1, on the reverse strand, counting down.
CCACACAAAACATTCTGAGCACACTAGAAATTGAAGCATTATTTTTTAAGACAAATAATACCGTAGACTACCTAAGGCAGGATGAAATACATCACGTTTGCTTATGCAGGCTTTCCAAGTTACATCACCGCATCCTGCCCTGCTTTTCTTACACGGACTCCTGGAGACACCCTTTTATCAGTACAGAGCCAGCACAGAACCCTAAGTGATTTAATAAACAGGACTCTCGAATTCTATCTCTGCTCATGTGTGTTTTCTTGCACAGCATGTACACACCCTAATTATAGCCTGTCAGATTTTATTATTTGTTTGTTTATCTTCTTATTCCACTAAAGGATTTTCTAAAGACAGAATCTTTTTCTACTTTTTATCTGCAAAACTCAGACACATTCATGGCATTGAGGAAGGGCTCCAGAAATGTTTTCTGTATACATACTGAGTGAAAGAAGCTAATTCCCTCTTTGGAAACACACTTATATTCTGTAATAAAAAACAGAATTTAAACCACAAAGAATATTTTCTGTTTCATATTTTAATATTGAATTAGATGTTTACCTCAGTTTTTATTAAAATAATTACAACAAATAGTACAGAAATGGAATATTACCAAAGAAAAGTGTAAAATGAAAAGTGACTACTAACAGTAAACCCTGCCTTCTCACTCAAGAAATTACTGTTAACATTTTCTTCTGGATCTTTTCAGACATTTTTGTATTTCTAGTTAACTTTTTATACATATATCATTTGTTTTCTACCTCCCTAATTAAATGCTGAACTCATTAAGTTCAGGCACTGCAGCATCTATTTCTTTCATATTCCATATACTGTTTAACTCTGTGCTGGACACTTAGTAAGTACACAATAAAAATAACTGTACTTGTGATTATTCTGTTGACTCTGTTAATTAAGAAAAGACAAATTGCATGCCATTGCAATCCATGCAGAATATTATACCAAACGAGGGCGACATTTAAGACTGAATAAGAATGTGAAATCTTTAATGACATCGGTTGAGTAATCTCAGGGTCACAGCACTAAAGTTATACGTTTATTAAATTTGGGGTACACAGTCACCATTTATTAAATATATTTGTGTAGAGTAAGTACGTAACTATTCTATGGGTATACAGACGCACAACCACTTTTGAAGCAAGCATTATTATTATCTCCATTTCATAGATGAATAAATCAAGATTTAGAGAGGTTTAGTGTTTGCCCAAGGTTATACAATTAGAAGATAGCATAGCTAGACTTCAAGTTTGGACAGTCAGACTCTAAATAATATTACTCTATTTTCCCTATGTGATGCTACTATTCACACAAATATACTGGTACTTTTTATATCAATAGTACTAGATGACTGTAATATTCTTGGCTAAAGTTCATCTCCCCAACAGACTCACAAGAAGCAGATTAATAAATGATGATTTCTTGCACTTGGAGGTTAAAATCATTCTGAGCTCAGTCACAGTAAGATCAAGTGTCTGTCCTGTGGATACCAGGTATTCAAGTTCATCTTAGCTGCTGAAATAGATCAAAACAGTAGAAAACTATAGCAGTAGGGAGAATAATCTTTTTGTACAAATATACTTTCTTGATAAGAGTAGACGTTCTTTATTTCTTTTTGACTTTTAGGGTGCCTTTATGTTTTCTTATTAAAGATTATCTAGTGATTCTTCCAAAAATTACGTATATAGATTCAAGGTCCAATAAGATTGAAGAAGTGTTACTATAGAGAAATTACAAGAATATTGTGACTTTCATAGAGACTGACATATGCAACACCATACCAGAATGCCTATGTTTAGTCTTATAAAAGTATTTAGTTACCTCCATCCAATGAAAGGAGCCAGAACTGTCTCACTCAATTGGATAATAATTACTTCCTAGAACATTCTTCCTCTGAATAGTAGGAATCTCCATGGATGTTTCTTCCTAAATATCAAATAGTTGTCTTTTTCTGAAAGCCTGTCACTTGAAGTGTTGGTCTTCTTCCTGAAAGCCAGTCACTTGCAGAGGGGCAAAAATGCAAAAAACAGTCAAAGTAATATTTGATGAGACTTGTTTTACTGGCATGCTTCTTTCTAATCTGAAAATCTTCAACTTGCGTGCAAGTTGCGTGCAAGTCTCTATGCATATTTGTACCATGGCGACTTTGAAAAAGATCTTCAGTATCAGCTTCTAGAAGAAGATTCATTTCCTTCCAGTATATCTCATAAAAAAGAATACTCCTGTGAAATAGAATATATGTATCATGGAAGCATTCAAGAATTTAGAGGAGATATGTTATTGTTACTAATTATTAACTTATATCTACACAGTGATACACAGCACATAATAGGATAGAAGTAAAATATTCAGTTGTCTTGAATTGTCATGGCCTAACCTGACCTGGAGGATGGCAAGGACCAACAGATAAAAAACACAGTGCCACCCACCCCACACCCAGTTGTCTTAATGGATCACAGCAAATAAAACCCACTGGCTACCTTCTTTTTTCAGTGTTAATAGTAGATAGCAGAAAAATATATTTTGAAAAGAACATATTTGTCATGACATATTTCATGAAAGTGTTTTGTTCAACAGGTATGTTACTCGCCTAGGGAAGATCTCTTATCACAGCATGTCTGTATTTTCATACAAGTGACCAAAATCATGTTTTAGGCCTGTCAAACAATTAAAAAAAAATGGAAATATATTTGAACCAAAATATGTCTAGAAATATGCAAACTACTAATTCTTAATACTCTGCTCTTTTTGTTAACATGTAAATTCCCAGCCTTCTAAAAAGCGTCCTACTGTCATTAAACAGAGTTTATTTTCCTCAATGTATATATTTAGAATTTAACTCTGAAAGTAAAATGAACAGTATAAAGATTATGGACACAGAGTGACGACTCCTAACTCTATGTATACCCTAGCTTTAAAAGTGATTCTCTTGCTCAAGACACCATAACTAATAACTGGAGAAGCAGCATCTGAATCTAGGTATGGTCACTCCAAGGCCGATGGGCATCCTGGAACACAAAGTTGCCTTCCAGAGATTAAGAAGAAAAGACCAGAAAAAGAGAGAGAGGGAGAGAGAAAGGACATTTTTAATGGGCCAAGGATTGAACATAGAACTTCTTTCCTTAGTAAAAATTAATTTGAGGAAAAGCATAACATCAATGCTCTAAACCTTTTCGATAATTAAAAGTAAAGTATTTTTCCTTGTTTAGTTTATTCAGAGCATGGCCTGGTTATCACACACTTTTGCCAATATATAACTTGATAGTTTCACTTTTCTCCCTGAACAACTTGAGAATCTAATGATCATTTGAATTCTTCCTTTTCCTGGAAGAAATGTGCTGTCTATATTTGAATACCTAAGCCTGTCACTTTTGAAGATGAAAAATTGAAAATAATCAAAATCAAATAAAACAAGGTAACAAAGATAAATTTTTCAAATAGGATAAATATTCTCAACCGTCTGTACTTCAATTCTGTTAACATTTTGCTAAGAATATACTTGTGCCTATGTGTAGCAAAAAGTATTAATCTTATTCATGCATGAATTTTGATTTTCCTAAAAAATACAAGCTATGATCTACTTGAGCAGCTGGTATAAAATTATTAATAACTTTCTCTTTGCTTGGAAACTTAAGGACAGGGACTGTTTACAGTAGGTAATGATAAAGTTGTTTACTTTGGAAAGTTACATTTGCAATTCTCTCATATTTGAATATTCATGTAAAGTGTCTTAGGTATGCACTTTACAATAATTAATTTCATTGCTTCATCTATCACCATAAATAGTTCTTCCTGATGTCAACCTAGATTCATCACAGTTTGTAAGAAGTTAACTTCTTAACTGAAAACCCACCATAAACATTACTGATCTGCGTGTATATTCTCTGTAGATAGAGATAAACAAAATGAGCTAGATTTTCCAGAGAATCCCTTTATATATAGGACTAAGAAAATATATTTTAGAGGCTAGGCAGCAACCTGGAAAGAATAGAGCTAGAATTTCACTAATCCCCTTAGTCTACTGAATAATAATACTAATATTAGTAATAATACCAGCTTATTAATCATTTACTATATAGCAGAAAACCAGTGCTAAGTATTTTGTACATTATCTCAGTTATTCTATGCAGCTCTATGAAGCAGATGGCATTATTATTCCCATTTACTGATGAGAATCTGACTTTACAGAAAATAAATTAAGTTGCTCCACATACTTTGACATTAAATTTAGATTTGTCTGACTCCTAAACCAATTTTCTCATATATATGTGTAGCAGAGGCATTATCAGAGAAGAAAACACAGCAATGATGCAACTCGTTTATCTTTTTTTTTTTTTTTGCGAGCAAGATTGCCAGGTAAGTCAGAGTTAATTTGCAAGTAGGATGCCAGGGGATGGGACAAATATTGATAAAGAAATGGAAATTCCTGGAAAATACAAAATAACCAGTGAGTAGAGAGCTATTTCTTATCTACTGGTAGACAGAATAGAACTTCAACACACACACACAAACACACACACACACATATACACATATATATGTATGTATACATGTGTGTGTATATATATGTGTGTATATATGTGTGTGTGTGTGTGTGTGTGTGTATATATATATATATATATAGAGAGAGAGAGAGAGAGAGATCTTTATAAGGGTAGAGGATATTAGACTTTCAAGAGTCATTGAGGGTAGCCTCTCAGAAAGGTAGTTGTAGGTGGCAGACTGCATAAAAGTGATGAGAGAGAAAATGTTTTCTAAAGATGGGGATGGGGTGGTGGGAAGAGTTATTGTGAAGAAAAGGTAGAATACTGGTTTGTCAGGGTTCTCCAGAGAAACAGAACCCATTGGAGATACATTAGAGAGGGAAAGGAAGAGGGAGAGATTTGTTATAGGGGACTGGCTCACATGATTATGGAGGCCGAAAAGTCCCAAGATCTGCAGTCAGCAAGCTGGAGACCTAGAAGAGCAGATAGTGTAATTTGAGTCTGGCAGGCTCAAGATCCCACAATAGCTAATGACTGGGTTTGAGTCTGAAGCCAGAAAAAAAACCCAGTGTTCCAGCTGGAAGGCAGTCAGGTAGGAAGAGTTTCCTCTTATTGGAAGAATTGTCAATCTTCTTATTCTATTCACGTGTTAGGGTGTTGGGTGAGTCCTACCCACATTAACAAGGGCAATCAGCTTTACTTAATCTACTGATTCAAAAGTGAATTGCACCTCCAAACACACTCACAGACAAACCCAAAATAATATTTGAATGGATATCTGGGTGCCCCATAGGTCAGTCAAGGTGACACACAAAATTAATGAACACACTGGTTATATTGATTATAGTTCATTAAAATGATGGTTTTTAGAAATAATCCTCTTAAAACAACTGTTTCAGGAAGGACATAGTTATGTGGTAAATTTGAAACAGTTGGCTGATAGATACTAACATAATGGGCTCACGCATGGCACGACATTAAGGCCCTGATATTAAATATCTCCCCCAAAGAATGACTGCCACAGAGCTATTTATAATACCAATTGAGCAGTAGGTGTACTAGAGTAGTATAGGTAGCATACTCCTTAAATTTGGCTTCCAGGAAAAAGCCTTTCTCCCACCTCCATATCCTTCACCCCAGTACTACTTAAGCAATTGACACGAAAAAAATTACCTAAAATATCACAGAAGTTAGACATTTCTGTGATGAATCCAAAGGAAAGGCCTATAAGGAAATGAGAAGTCTCATTAAAAGAAGTGTTACATGTTTAGCCCAATTTCCAGTTTAGTGGTCTCTAAGATGAAGTAAAAATGCAAATAATAACTTTTTTTAGGAAGAAACACAGATCGTTACACAAGACTGATAAAATGAACAAAGGCTACAGAATAATAGGGGATTGGTGGAAAAACAAAAGATAGAATAAAATAAGGACTTTAATATGTTTTGGATCTGTGTCCCTGCCCAAATCTCACATTGAATTGTAATCCCCAGTTTTGGATGTGGAGCCTGGTGGGAGGTGATTGAATCATGGGTGTGGTTTCTCATGAATGGTTTAACACCATCACACTGGGTACTGTTCTCCTGATGGTAAGTTCTCATAAGACCTGATTGTTTAAAAATGTGTAGCACCTCCCCCAACATCTTCTTCCTGCTATGGCCATGTGAAGTTCTGGCTCACCCTTTGCCTTCCATCATGAATGTAAGTTTTCTGAGGCTTCCTCGGAAGCTGAGCAGATGGCCAGCATCATGCTTCTGTAAGGCTGGCAGAACCATGAGCTAATTAAACCCCTTTTCTTTATATAAATTACCCAGTCTCAGGTAGTTCTTTACAGCAATGTGAGAATGAACTAATGCAGAAAGTCGGTACCAAGGAAAGGGTCTTTGCTATAAAGATACCTGAAAATGTGGAAGCAGCTTTGGAACTGGATAACAAGCAGAGGTTGGAAGAGTGTGGAGAGCTTAGAAGAAGACAGGAAGATGAGGGAAGATTTGGAACTTCCTAGAGACTTGTTAAATTGTTGTGACCAGGCCAGGCATGGTGGCTCACACCTGTAATCCCAGCACTTTGGGAGGCTGAGGCAGGGCAGGTGGATCACTTCAGGTCAGGAGTTCAAGACCAGCCTGGCCAACATGGTGAAACCTGGTCTCTGCTAAAAATACAAAAATTAGCCAGGTGCAGTGGTACATGCCTGTAATCCCAGCTACTCGAGAGGCTGAGGCACAAGAATCGCTTGAACCCAGGAGGCGGAGGTTGCAGTGAGCCGAGATTGCACCACTGCGCCACTGCACTCCAACCTGGGTGGCAAAGAGAGACTCTATCTCAAAAAAAAAAAAAAAAAAAAAAAAAACTGTTTTGATCAAAATGCTGATAGTGATATGGACAATGAAGACCAGGCTGAGGAGGTCTCAGATGGAAATGAGAAACATATTAGGAAGTGGAGCAGAGGTCACTTTTGTTATGCATTAGCAAAGAGGTTGGCTGTATTATGCCCCTGCCGTAGGAATCTGTGAAACTTTGAACTTAAGAGTGATGATTTAGGGTATCTGGCAGGAGAAATTTCTAAGCAGCAAAGCATTCAAGATGTGCCATGGCTGCTTCTAACAATGTATGCTCATATGCGTGGGCAAAGAAATGACCTGAAACTGGAAATTATATTTAAAAGGGAAGCAGAGCATAAATGTTTGGAAAATTTGTAGCTGGAAATGTGTTAGAAAAGAAAACCCCGTTTCCTGGTGAGGAATTCAAGCCAGCTGCAGAAATTTGCATAAGTAAAGGGGAGACAAATGTCATTAGCCAGGACAATGGGGAGGCATCGAAGGCATTTCAGAGACAACCATAGTTGCCCTTCCCATTATAAGCCTAGAGGCCTAGGAAAGAAAAATGGTTTCACAGATGTGGAACACTGCTCCTCACATCCTGGCTGCTCCAGTTTGAGCTGTGGCTCAAACAGGCTCAGGTATAGATTGAGCCACTGCCCCAGGGGGTGCAAGCTGCAAGCCTTGGAGGCTTCCATGTGGTGGTAAGTATGAAGGTGAACAGAGTGCAAGAGTTGAGGCTTAGGAGCCTCTACCTGGGTTTCAGAGGATGCATGGAAAAGCCTGGATTTCTAAGCAGAAGCCTGTTGCAGGAGCAGAACTCTCATGGAGAACCTCTACTAGGGTAGTGCAGAAGAAAAATGTGGGGTTGGAGCCCCTACATAGAGTCCCCACTGAGGCACTGCTTAGTGGAGTAGTGAAAATAGGGCCACTATTCTCCAGACCCCAGAATAGTAGATCCACCAGCAGCTTGCACCGTGCACCTGGAAAAGTTGCAGGCACTCCACACTAGCCCATGAAAGCAGTTGTGGGGGCTGAACCCTGCAAATCCACAGGGGAGGAGCTGCTCGAGACCTTGGGAGCTCACCTCTTGCACCAGCATGTTCCAGATTTGGGACATGGAGTCAAAAGAGATTATTTGGCAGCTTTATGGTTTAATGATTACTCTGCTGGGTTTTAGACTTGTGTAGGGCCTGTAGCCCCTTTCTTTTGCCTGATGTCTCCCTTTTGGAATGGGAGTATTTACCCAATGCCCTATACCTCTATCGTGTCTTGGAAGTAACTAACTCATTTTTTGTTTTACAGGCTCATAGGTAGAAGGGACTAGACTTTTCTCAGATGAGATTTTGGATTTTGGACTTTTAAGTTAATACTGTAATGACTTAAGACTTTGGGGAACTGTTGGGAAGACAAAATTGTATTTTGAAATGTGAGAAAGACGTGAGGTTCGGAAGGGGTCGGGGACAGAATGATGTCCTTTGACTCTGTATCCCCATCCAAATCTCGTGTTGAATTTTAAACCCCACTATTGGAGGTGGGACTTAGTTGGAGTTGATTGAATCATGGTGGTGGTTTCTCATGAATGGTTTAACATCATTCTTTTGGGTGTTGTTCTTGTGATGGTGAGTCGTTTCTCATAAGATCTGACTGTTTAAAAGTGTAGAGCACTTCCCTCCTCTCTCTCTTCCTTTTGCTGTGGCCACGTAAGATTTGCTTGCATCCCATTTGGATTCCACCACGATTGAAAGTTTCCTGAGGCCTCTATAGAAGCCATCATATTTCCTGTACAACCTATGGAAATGTGAGGTAGTAAAACCTTTTTTCTTTATAAACTACCCAGTCTCAGGTATTTCTTTATAGCAGTGCTAAAACAGACTAATATAGATTTTACAAAAAGAAGAAAAACCGAGTTCAATAAAAGTGAAAGGCAATCAAATTATAAGTTAAACATATGGCCAAGAGCCATTCATTTATCATTATTTTGCAATTCAACTACTAAAAGAGACTAAGAATGAAACAGCAAACTTGCCATTTCTGTATTTAAGGAATGCTTTATTCACAGAATTATACATTTTCACATGTTATACATGCACATGCACACACACACGCATATATATATATATAAATATTTATGTGTGTTATACCAATGCACAAAGGAAAAGGAAAACCAGCATTATATAAATAGTAATTCAGTGTAAGTTTTTTAGTGGAACAATTTGTTTTAAAATTTAATTAGCTTTATACAAAGAGAAAAAGTCAATAGAGAAAACATCAATAGAGTAAATAAACAATTCATTTCTAAAATAGAATTGCAAGCTGAAAATGAAAATTAGGGAATAATTCAATTTATAATACTATCCAGAAGAATAAAATACTTAGGAATAAATTTAACCAAGGAGGTATGATACATGTATGCTGAAATACAAAACATTCCTAAAAAAATTATAGAAATCCTAGATAAATGTAAAGCATTCCACATTTATGGATTAGATGAATTAGTATTGTCAATATGGCAATACTCCCCATATCGATATGGAAAGTCAATGAAATTTCTGTCAAATTTCCAGATGGCTTTTTTTTTTTTTTTAAACAGAAATTGACATGCAGATCCTAAAATTCACAGTGAAATTAAAGAAAACCAGAATAACCAACATAATTGCATAAGAACAAAACTTGGAGCACTCACAAGTTCTTACTTCAAAACTTACTACAAAGCTACAGTAATCAAAACTGTGTGGTACTAGCATGAAGGACATATGAATCAATGCAAGTAAATTGAGAGTCTAGTCGAAATAAAAGAAAAAAATGTTAAAGACAACTAGAGAGAAAGGTCAGGTTATCTACAAAGTGTAGCTCTTTGTAGCCTGTGTTCTCCAACTGACAGAGGTTTCAGTCCTCCCTGGAGCAAAGCTCCCAGGGAGAGGAGCGGGATGCCATCTTTGCTGTTTGGGCTACAGTGAACCTCTCAGCATCATTTCTATATGCTGACTGTGAGCAATCTGGAAAAGGAAAAAAATCCCATTTACAGTAGCCACACATAAAATTACATTCTAAGGGGTTACCTTAACCAAAAAAGTGAAAAATCTCCATAAAAAATCATAAAATAGTTATGAAATAAATTTCAGATAACACAAAAAATGGAAAGATATACAATGCTCCTGAATTGAAAGTATCAACATGGTTAAAATGTCAATAATACCCAAAGCAATTTACAGTTTCAATGCAATCCCTATCAAAATACCAACAGTTTTCACAGAAATAGAAAAAAAAAATCCTAAAACTTATATGGAACTACAAAATAAATAGCCAAAGCTATGGTATGCACAAAGAACAAAACTGGAGGAATCACATTACCTGACTTCAAATTATACTACAGAGCTGTAGTAATCAAAATAGCATGTTACTGACATGAAATCAGACACATAGACCAATGAAACAGAATAGAAAATCCAGAAATAAATCCACACACCTACAGTAAACTCATTTTTGACAAAGATGCCGAGAACATACACTGGGGAAAAGATGGTCTCTTAAATAAATGATGCTGGGAAAAGTGAATATCCCTATGCAGAAGAAAGAAACTAGATCCCTATCTATCACCATATACAAAAGTAAAATAAAGATAGATTAAAAACTTAAATCTAAGACATCAAACTATAAAATTACTAGACAAAAACGTTAGGGAAAATTCCCAGGACATTGGTCTAGGCAGAAATTTCTTGAGCATTACCCCACAAGCACAGGCAACTATAATTAAAATAGACATATGGGATCACATCAAGTTAAAAAGCTTCTGCACAGCAAAAAATACAATCAACAAAGTGAAGAGATAACCCACAGAGTGAAAAAAAAAAAAAAAAATGGAAAACTACCCATCTGGCAAGAGATTAATAATCAAAATATATATTAATAAGAAGCTCAAACAACTCTATAGAAAACAGTCTAATAATCCAATCAAAAAAATGGGCAAAAAGTTTTAATGGACATTTCTCAAAAAAAGACATACAAATGGCAAACAGGCATATAAACAGGTGCTCAACATTACTGATTATTAGACAAATACAAATCAAAACTACAATGCGATATTACCCCACCCCAATTGAAATGTCTTATATCCAAAAGACAGAGAATAACAAATGCTGATGAGGATGTGGAGAACAAGGAACCCACATATACTGTTGGTGAGAATGTAAGTTAGTACAACGTAAGTTCTTAAACAAAAAAACAAACAAACAAAAGAAAAAACTAAAAATTAAGCTACCACATGATTCCACAATCCTGCTGCTGGGTATATACCCAAAGGAAAGGAAATCAGTATATTAAAGGGATATCTGCACTCCTATGTTTGTTGCAGTACTATTTACAATAGCCAAAATTTGGAAGCAAACTAAATGTCCATCAACTGATGAATGGATAAAGAAAGTGTGGTACATATACTCAGTGTAGTACTATTCAGCTATATATTAAAAAAATGAGACCCAGTAACTTACAACAACATGCAGAAAATTGGAGATCATTATATTAAGTGAAATAACCGAGAGACAGAAAAACAAACATCGAATGTTCTCACTTGTTTGTGAGATCATAAAATCAAAACAATTAAACTCATGGACATAGATAGTAGAAGGATGGTTATCAGAGGCTTTGAAGGTTAGTGGTGTGGGGGCTGCAGGGGGAGGTGGGGATGGTTAGTGGGTACAAAAATATAGAAAGAATAAACAAAACTTACTATTTGATAGCATAGTAAGATGATTAGTCAATTGTGACTTCATTGTACTTAATTTAAAATAACTTTAAAAGTATAATTGGATTGTAACTTAAAGGATAAATACTTGAGGGGATGGACACCTCATTAAGTATAATGTGCTTATTTCACATGACATGCCTGTATCAAAACACCTCATTTATCCCATAAATATATACCCCTACTATATACCCATAAAAATTAAAAAATAAATAAATAAAAATTTTAAAAAAGATAAGTACATAAATAATAAATACAATTTAGAGAAAAAGAAAGTAAAAAGACAACCAACAAAATAGAAAATTTTTGCAAATAATATACCTAATAAAGGGACTTGTATGCAGAATATACAAAGTCTTCCAACTCACCAGAAAAAAGACAAATAAATAAATAGTTGGCAAAAAATCTGAATAAACATTTCATCAAAGATATTAAAATTATCTATAAGCATGTGAAAAGATGCTTAATATTATTAGTCATCAGGGACATACAAATCAAAACCACAATGAGATACCACTTTACATTCCCTAGGATGACTGTAATAAAAAGGACAGAAAATAGTCAAATTACTGTAATTAGCATATCCATTACCTCAAACTTTTATCATTTCCTAGTGATGGATGAATGTTCTTTGAACATTCAAAATCCTCTCTAACTCATTACATATTGTACACATGTATCAAAATATCACCCTGTACCTCATAAATATGTACAATTATTATGTGTCAATTAAAAATAAAATAACACTTTGTAAAAAGACAAAAAATAGCAAGTGTTAGTAAGAATGTCATGAAATTAGAATCTTCATACTTTGCTAGTGGAAATGTAAAATGGTGCAGCTGCTTTGGAAAACAGTCTGACACTTCCTCAAAAGGGCAAACATAGAGTTATCATGTGACCCAGCAATCTCATTCCTGGGTTTATTTTTACTCAAGAAAAATAAAAACATATGTCTGCATGAATGTTCATAATAGCATTATTCATAAGAGCCAAAAAATTGAAACAACCCAAATATCATTAGTTGGTGAATGGATAAACAAATCATGCTATATAAATGCAATGGAATATAATTTAGCCATTTAAAGGAGTAAAGTATTGATACATGCTATGATAACAGATAAACCTTGGAAACATACTAAATGAAAGAAGCCAGTCACAAAAGATCATATGTTATATGATTCAATTTCTATGAAATGTCCAGAATAAACAAATCTATAGAAACTGAAGGTAGATAAGTGGTTGTCTAAAGTTTGGGGCGAAGGAGAAGGAATTTGGAGAAAATGGGGTGTGACTGCTAATGGATAAAGGATTTCTAAACAGGGTAATGAAAATTTTGATTGTGATCATTGAACCACTCAGCAAATATACTAAAAATCATTGAATTGTATACTCTAAGGTAAACTGTAATGTTTATTAATTATATTTCAAAGAAGTCACCATTTTCAGAAGGACCAAATTGCAAAATAATTGAATAATTACTTTTGGAGGTTGGAGAAGGGTGAGAAGTTCTTGATTTTTTTTTTATATGTGATATTGTGGAAAGGAATAAGGGAGAAATAGAGAGCAGAAGGGTGATTCCTTTTACTTTAATATTATTTAAAATGTAAAATCATAGCCTTGCCTCAGGGATTTACCAAGTATAAAAAATATACCTAATTACTGACAAAAGAACTTGATGTCTTAGAGTGAAGAATGTATACAAAGTTATGAACTATGTTCAACATCAAAATTTATTCTACTTTGATTTCTATGCTTGGGATATTTGCATTGTTTCGGGCTTTGTCTGTAGTGAGTGTGCTGCTGCTAATTTATTTTTAATCTTTAAAAAGACAGCAGTCTCTTTTGGATGGTCAGTTCCTCAGCTGGGATTTTAAAAACTAGATCAATTTTATCAATAAACTTATTTTATCCAATTTAGAAGTAAAAACAATCCCCTTGCCTGAGACTTCCAATTAAATTTTACAGATTACAGTATACTTACGTATGCAAAAAATGCTGTAGAAAAGCAATAGCCAAGCAAAAGTTGACTTCACAATTTGTCCAGAAAGTCAAAAGCAAGAAAGAACGTGCAAAAAAATTAAGATAGAGAAGAGTGATGGTGACAAAACAAGGAGAAAGTAGAACACTAGAGGAAGTGAGAGATACACACTGAAACAAGGAGACAGGAAGAGACATAAAAAGAGGCAGCTGTAAAGATAGTCTAGGCCCTGTATTTCAAAATCCTTTTTTTGGTTTACAGAAGGAAATTCACTTACTCTACATATGTCTGAATAATACAGATTGAGAAATATGCTAGTACAATTGCTTCATCTGGAACATCGTGGCTAGATGAGCTGTGGCAAGTGTGAAGTTTCTGCTCAAGGAAATGCTGGCTTTTGTTTTTCAATTTTCCTTTTTTCATTTTAATTTTTATTTTTAGTTCTGGGGTACATGTGCAGGATGTGCAGGTTTGTTACGTAGATAAATGTGTACGATGGCGATTTGCTGCACCTATCAACCCGTCACCTGGGTATTAAGCCCAACATGAATTAGCTATTTTTCCTATTGTTCTCCCTCCTCTCACCACAACCCCCAACAGGACTCAGTGTGTGTTGTTCCCCTCCCTGAGTCCATGTGTTCTCATTGATCATCTTTCACTTATAAGTGAGAACATGCAGTGTTTGATTTTCTGTTCGTGCATTAGCTTGCTGAGGATAATGACTTCCAGATTCATTCGTATCCCTAAAAAGGACACAATCTCACTCCTTTTATGGCTCTATAGTATTTCATAGTGTATATGTACCACATTTTTAAAATCCAGTCTAACGTTGATTGGCATTTGAGTTGATTCCATGTCTTTACTCTTGTGAATAGTGCTGCAATGAACATACACATCATGTATCTTTGTAATAGAATAATTTACATTCCTTTGGGTATATACCCAATAATGGGATTGCTAGGTCAAATAGTAGTTCTGGTTCTAGATCTTTGAGGAATCACCACACTGTCTTTCACAATGGTTGAACTAATTTGCATTCCCACCAACAGTGTAAAAGCATTCCTATTTCTCTGCAAGCTCGCAAATATGTGTTGTTTCTTGGTTTTTTAATAATTGTCATTCTGACTGGTGTGAGATGGTATCTCACTGCGGTTTTGACTTGTATTTCTTTAATGATCAGTGATGTTGAGCTTTTCTTCATACATTTGTTGGCAGAATGAATGTCTTCTTTTGAAAAGTGTCTGTCCATGTCCTTTGCCCACTTTTTAATAGGGTTGTTTGCTCTTGTAAATTTGTTTCAGTTTCTTGTGGATTCTGGATATTAGCCTTTGTCAGATGGATAGATTGCAAAAATTTTCCCCCACTCTGTGGGTTGTCTGTTTGCTCTGATAGTTTATTTTGCTGTGCAGAAGCTCGTTAGTTTAATTAGATCCCATTTGTCAATTTTTGCTTTTGTTACAATTGCTTTTGGTGATTTCATCATGAAATCTTTGCCCATGCCTATGTCCTGAATGGTGTTGCCTAGATTTTCTTCTAGGATTTTTATACCTTAGGGTTTTACATTTAAATCTTTAATCCACCTTGAGTCAATTTTTGCATAAGGTGTGAGGAAGGGGTTCAGTTTCAATTTTCTGCATATGGCTAGCCAATTTTCCCAACACCATTTATTAAGTAAGGAATGCTTTCCCCATTTCTTGTTTTTGTCAGGTTTATCAAAGATCAGATGGTTGTAGATATGCAGTCTTATTTCTGAGTTCTCTGTTCTGTTCTATTGCTCTTTGTGTCTGTTCTGGTACCAGTACCATGTTGTTTTGGTTATTGTAGCCTTATAGTATAGTTTAAAGTCTGGTAGCATGATGCCTCCAGCTTTGTTCTTTTTGCTTAGGATTATCTTGGCTATATGAGCTCTTTTTTGGTTCTATATGAATTTTAATTTTTTTTTCTAATTTTGTGAAGAATGGCAATGGTGGTTTAATGGGAATAGCATCTAATATATAAATTACTTTGGGGAGTATGGCCATTTTTACAATATTGATTCTTCCTATCCATGAGCATTGGATATTTTTCCATTTGTTTGTGTCCCCTCTGTTTTCCTTTAGCAGTGGTTTGTAGTACTCCTTGAAAAGGTCCTTCACTTCCCTTATTAGCTGTATTCCTAGGTATTTTCTTCTCTTTGTTGCAGTTGTGAATGGGAGTTCATTCATGTTTTGGCTCTCTGCTTGCCCGTTGTTGGTATATAGGAATGCTTGTTACTTCTGCCCATTGATTTTGTATCCTGAGACTTTGCTGAAGTTGCTTATCAGCTAAAGAATCTTTTGGGCTGAGATAATGGGGTTTCCTAGATATAGGATCATGTCATTTGCAAACAAAGACACTTTGACTTCCTCTCATCCTATTTGAATGCCTTTTTGAATTACTCTTGACTGATTGCCCTGGCCAGAACTTCCAACACTATGTTGAATAGGAGTGGTGAGAGAGGGTATCCTTGTCTTGTGCTGGGTTTCAAGGTGAATGCTTACAGCATTTATTCATTCAGTATGATATTGGCTGTGGGTTTGTCATAAATGTCTCGTTATTTTGATGTATGTCCCTTTAATACCTAGTTTATTAAGAGTTTTTAATAAGAAGAGATGCTGAATTTTATCAAAGGCCTTTTGTGCGTATATTGAGAAAATGATGTGGTTTTTGTCTTTAGAGCTGTTTATGTGATGAATTATGTTTATTGATTTGCATATGTTGAACCAGCCTTGCATCCTGGGAATGAAGCCAAGTTGATCGTGGTGGATAAGCTTTTTCATGTGCTGCTGTATTTGATTTTCCAGTATTTTATTGAGAATTTTTGCATTGATGTTCATCAGGGATATTGGTCTTAAGTTTTCTTTTGTTGTTGTTGTATCTCTGCAAGGTTTGGGTATCAGGATGATGCTGGCCTCATAGAATGAGTTAGGGAGAAATCCCTACTTTTCTATTGTTTGGAATAGTTTCAGAGAAAATGTATCAGCTCCTCTTTGTATTTCTGGTAGAATTCAGCTTGATGTTGCACAAGCACTTGATAAAATTCACATCCCTTTGAAACAAAATCCTTCAAAAAACTGGGGATAGAAGGAACATATCTCAACATCATAAAAGCCACATGCAACAGACCCAAAGCTTAGTATCACACTGAATGTGAAAAAATACTGAAAGCCTTCATACTAAAATCCACAACACAACATGGATGCCCACTTTCACCACTGTTATTCAACATAGTATTGGAAGTTCTAGCTAGAGACAAGAGAAAGAAATAGCATCCAAATTGGAAGGAAAAAATGAACTATTTTTATTTGCTGATAAAGATAATGTGATCTTATATTTGGATAAGTCTAAACAATCCATCAAAAAATTCTTAAAATTGGTTAATTCAGGATAGTTGCAGGATAGAAGATCAACATAAAAAATCAGTCGCATTTCTATATGTCAACAGTAAACAATCTAAAAAAAATCAAGAAAGTAATCCCTTATACAAGAGCTACAAGGATTGGAAAAATCAATATTGTTAAAATGTCCATACTGCCTAAAGGAATCTACAAATTTAATGCAACCTCTATCAAAACACCAAAGACATTCTTCACAAAAGTAGAAAAACAACCCTAAAATTCACACAGACACACAAAAGACCCAGGATAGTAACAGTCATAGCTATTCTGATAAAAGAAAAAAAACTGGAGTAATTGCATTACATTATTTAAAATTGTACTACAGAGCTATAGTAACCAAAACGGTATGGTGCCAGCATGAAAACAGACACATAGACCAATGTAAAAGAATGGAGAACCCAGAAACAAATCCACACATCTGCAGTGAACTCATTTTTGACAAAGATGCCAAGAAGATATATTGAGGAGAAAAAAAATAGTCTCTTCAATAAATGGTGTCAGAAAAAAAATGGATATTCATATGCAGAAAAATGAAACTAGACCCCTACCTATCACCACACACAAAAATCAAACCAATATGAACTAAAGACTTAAATACCAGGCCTCAAAATATGAAATTACTAAATGAAAACATTGGGAAACTCGCCAGGTCATTGGAATGGGCAAATACTTTTTGAGTAATACAGCACAAATAAGCAATTGAAGCAAAAATGGACAAATGGTATAATATAAAGTTAAAAAGCTTCTGCACAGCAAAGGAAACAATCAACAAAGTGAAGAGACAACCAAGAGAATGGGTGAAAATATCTGCAAACTATATCCATCTGACAAGGGATTAATATCAAGGATGTATGAGGAACTCAACTCTATAGAAAAAAATCTAATAATCTAATTTTTAAAATGGCAAAAGATCGGAATAGACATTTCTCAAAAGAAGACATGTGATATGGTTTGCATCTGTGTCCCCAAAAAATCTCATGTCAGTAGGTAATCCTTAATATTTGAGATGGGTCCTAGGAGGAGGTGACTGAATCTTGGGGGTGGATCTTCCATGAATGGCTTACCACCATTTCCTTGGTGCTGTTCTTATGATAGAGCTCTCATGAGATCTGGCTGTTTGAAAATGTGTAGCACGTCCCCCACCCCCTTAATCCTACCCTGGCCATATGATGTCTGCTTTCCCCCTTCTGCCATAATGGTAAGTTTCCTGAGGCCTCCCCAGAAGTCGAGCAGATGCTGGCATTATACTTTCTGTGGAACCATGAGTCAATTAAACACATTTTCTTTATAAATTACCCAGTCTCTGGTACTTTTGTATAGCAGTGGAAGAATAGACTAAAATAGATAATTAATGGGGCATTGATATAAAGATATCGGAAAATGTGGAAGCAGCACATGTGGGTAACAGGCAGAGGTCAGAACAGTTTGGATGGCTCAGAAAAAGACAGGAAGATGAGGGAAGGTTTGGAACTTCCTAGAGACTGGTTGAATGATTATGACCTAAATGGTGATGGTGATATGGGCAGTGAAGGCCAGGCTGAAGAGGTAGGTCTCAGATGGAAAAGAGGAATCTATTGGGAATTGAAGCAGTGGTCACTTTTGTTACGCTTAGCAAAGAGATTCACTGCATTGTGTCCCTGCTGTAATGGCCCATGGAATTTTGAAATTTGAAGTGATAATTTAGGGTATCCAGTAGAATAAATTTCTAAGCCGCAAACTGTGCAAGAAGTAACTTGGCTGCTTCTAGTGGCCTATGCTATACTTTTGAGCAAAGAAATGATCTGAAATTGAAACTTATATTTAAAAAGGAAGCAGAGCATAAAAGTTCTGAATATTTTAAGCCTGACCATGTAATAGAAAGGAAAAGTCAATTTTCAGAGGAGGAATTCAAGAAGGCTGCAGAGATTTGCATAAGTAAAAAGGAGGTAAGTGCTAATAGCCAAGACAATGGGGAAAAGGCCTGGAAGGTATTTCAGAGACCTTTGCAGCAGCCCCTCCCACCAGAGACCAGGAGGCCTGGAAGGAAAGAATGGTTTCATGAGCCAGGCTCAGGGACTCATTGTCCTATGCAGCCTTGGGGCATTGTTCCCCATATCCCAGTTGCTCTAGCTCTAGCCATGGCTCAAAGGGGCCCTGGTACAGCTCAGGCTGCTGCTTCAGAGAGTGAAAGCCATAAGCCTTGGTGGCTTCCATGTGGTGTTAAGCCAGTGGGTGCAGAGTGAAAGAATTGAGGCTTGGGTGTGTTTGCCTAGATTTCGGAGGATGTAAGGAAAATCCTGGATGTCTAGGCAGGAGGCTGCTTCAGGAAAGGAGCACTCATGGGGAAACTCTGGTAGGGAAATGTGAAGGAAAAACGTAGGGCTTGAGCACCTACAAAAGTCCCCACTGGGGCACTCCCTAGTGTAGCTGTGGGAAGAGGGCCACCCTCCTCCAGCCTCCAGAATGTTACATCCACTGGCTTGCAACGTGTGCCTGGAAAAGCTGAAGGCACTGAACACCAGCCCATGAGAGCCACTTCAGGGAATGAACCCTGCAAAATCACAGGTTCAGATCTGTTCCAGGCCTTGGGACCCCACCCTTAGGATCACTGTGGCTAGGATGTTAGACATGGAGTCAAATAAGATTATTTTGAAGCTTTAAGATTTAATTACTGCCCTGCTGGATTTTGGATTTGAATGGGACCTGTTGCTCCCTTTTTTTTTTTTTTTTTTTTTTTTTTTTTTTTTTTTTTTGGTTTATTTCTCCCTTTTGGAATGGGAATAATTACCCAATGCTTGTACCCCCATTGCAACACATTTTTTATTTTCCAGGCTCATAGGCAGCAGGGACTAGCCTTGTCTCAGATGAGGCTTTGAACTTTGTACTTTTGATTTAATGTTGAAATGAGGTAAGACTTTGGGGGATTATTAAGAAGGGATAATTATATTTTGCAATTTAAAAAGGACATGAGATTTTGGGGTCCAGTGGAGAAATCATAAGGTTTAGATCTGAGTCCCCAGCCAAATCTCATGTCAAAATGTAATCCCCAATACTGAAGGTAGGGCCTTGGATCAGGTGATTGAATCACAGGGTGGATCCTTCATGAATGGCTTAGCACCGTTTCCTTGGTGCTGTTCTCATGATAGAGTTCTCATGAGATCTGGTTGCTTGAAAGTGTGTAGCACCTCCCCACAACTTGCTCCTACTGTGGCCATGTGATGTGTGTGCTCTATCTTCACCTTCTGCCACAATTGTAAGGTTCTTGAGGCCTCCCCAGAAGCCAAGCAGATGTCAGCATCATGCTTGCTGTACATCTTGTGGAACCATGAGCCAATTAAACCTCTTTTCTTCATAAATTACCCAGTCTCAGATGATTCTTTATAGCAGTTCAAGAATGGACTAATAGAACATACAAATGGCAAACCAATATGTGAAAATGTGCTCAATAGCAGAGAAATGCAAATCAAAACTGCAATGAGATATTATCTCATCTCAGCTAATGTGACTTTTATCCAAAAGGCAGAATATAACAAATGCTGGCAAGGATGTGGAAAAAAGGAAACCCTAATACACTGTTGGTGGGAATGTACTTTAGTACAATAACTATGGAGAATAGTTTTAGTTTGCTCAAAAAACTAAAAATAGAGCTATGATATTATCTGGCAATCCGACTGCTAGGTATGTATCCAAAAGAAGGAAATCACTATATCAAAGAGATATCTGCACTCTCACGTTTATTGCAGCACTATTTACAATAGCCCAGATTTGGAAGCAACCTAAATGTCTATCAGCAGAAGAATGGATAAAGAAAATGTGGTACATATGCACAATGGAGTACTATTTAGCGATAAAAAGATTGAGATCCTGTCATTTGCAACAACTTAGATAGAACTAGAGGTCATTGTGTTAAGTGAAATAAGCCAGGCAAAGAAATACAAACTTTGAATGTTCTCACTTATTTGTGGGGGGTAAACATTAGAACAATAGAACTCATGGAGATAGAGAGTAAAACAAAAGGGAAGGGTTTTGAGGTGGGGTGGGTAGTGGGGATGGTTAGTGGTTACAAAAATATAATTTAGATAGTATGGATAGGATCCAAAATTTGGTAGCACAACAGGGTGACTGCAGTCAACAATGGCTTAAAGAGTATAATTGGATTGTTCGTAACACAAAGAAAGAATAAATGTTTTAGGTGATCAATATCCCATTTACTCTGATGTGATTATTATGCATTGTTTGCCTGTGTCAAAACATTTTATGTACCTCATATATTAACATACCTATTATGTATGCACAAAAATTTATAAAAAGAACTGAAAAGTAAGAAACAGACACATTTTTGGACCATAAAATCAAGCCTTCTCTGCTGTTTCTCAGAAAAATTGGAAAAGGAAACTAGGTTGTGATTAGTCTACCTGGTCAGATTAGTGAGGTTACTTGGGGAAAGGAATGCTAAGACTAGGTTATTACGGTATTAAAGGGAAAAGTAACCACTGAAGGTCAGAGATGTTGGAAAATCTTTGTTTTTTAGTAGTAGTTAATTATTCAAAAAATGGAATGAGAAAGAAGCATGGTTTTGTGAACCTCCTGCTAACTAGCTTTTCTGTGACTTTGGACAGGAATTAGATGCAATGAGCCCAAGATTTCTCACTATGCAATGAGGAAATAGGTAATCTTTAACATTCTGTTGCTGTCAGCATTGCTAAAATAAATATTTGTTCTTAAGATGACCATTCTGAAGGGAACAACTCCTGTGTGTATGCTTTAATACATTTTTAAAAAAATGTAATTCTAATATTGCATAGCTCAAATATGTGCCTATATAGCACTTGCACAATTTTATGTTCGTTTTTTTACTTTAGCTGCACATAATTTTCTCCTTGACCCGTATATATCCACCATAATTCTAACACGTTTCTTTTTCTCCCACTTTGTTTTCTTTTGATCACAACTGTAAGTTCTGATCATGATATCAAGTTTAGAATGATATCAATGATGGACCACATATAAATGGTGGACCCATAAATTTATAATGGAACTGAAAAATTCCTATCACCTAATAAAGTCACAGCCATCCAAACATCGTAGCACAACACACTACTCATCTGTGTGTAATCTGTTTGCTGGTGTAAACAAACCTACTGCATTTCCAGTTATAGAAAAGTACAGCACATACAATTACATACAGTACATAATACTTGACAATGATAATAAATGACTGTTACTGGTTTGTATACTTACTACATTTCCTATCATTATTTTAGAATTTATTGCTTCTACTTATTAAAAAATAACTACAGAACAGCCTCAGACATGTCCTTCAGGAAGTATTGTCATAGGAGGTAACAGCTCCATGTATAGTATTGTCTCTGAAGACCTTCCAGCGGGACAAGATGTGGAGGTGGACGACAGTGATATTGATGACCCTGACCCTGTGTACCGAGGCTAGTGTGTGTGTTTGTGTCATAGTTTTTAACAAAAACAACTTTAAAAAGTAAAAAATGAAAATAAAACATTTAAAAATAGAAAAGGTTTAAAGAATAAGGATATAAAGACAAGAATTTTGTCTACTGTGCAATGTGTTTGTGTTTTTAGCTAACTGCGATTATGAGTGAAGATATTTATAAAAATTAAAAATTTTTAAGTCAACAGTTACAGTAAGCTAGGGTTAATTTACCATTGAAGAAAGAAAGTTTTTTTTATATATATAAATTTAGTGTAGCCTGATTGTACAGTGTTTATAAAGTCTACAGGAATGTACAGCAATGTCCTAGGTCCTCACATTCACTCACTAAGCACTCACTAACTCACCCAGAGTGACTTCCCATCTGCAAGCTCCATTCACGTTAAGTGTCCCACACAAGTGTACCATGTTGCCATCTGTTATGCTGTATTTTCCTCTACCTTTTGTGTGTTTCAATATATGTAAATACATAACTATCTGTTTTATTACAATTGCCTACAGTATTCAGTACAGTAACATGCTGTATAGGTTTGTAACCTAGGAGTAATGGACTATACCGTATATCCTAGGTGTGTAGAACACTATACTATCTAGGTTTGTGTAAGTATACTCTATGATGTTCACAGAACAACAAAATCACCTAACACTAGAAAGTATGCCTGTTTTTAAGCATACATACATATATTTCCATATTCTGTGACATTTTTCATTAAACAATTTATCCTAGATATCTTTCAGTGTCAGTATAGATCTACATTATTACTTTACATGGTCTTCAAATTATTCAAACTTATGAATAAACTGTAACTTATAAACTGAGTTTTCTATTGCTGGACACTTACATTGTTTTCAATATTTCAGTATTATAAGCAATACTGAAATGAACAGTATTAAAATTGTTTTTTCTTCACTATTATTTCCTTAGGACAAACTCCTTGAACATTTGTTGGTTCAAAGAGTATGCACATTTTTCAGGTTTTTGTTAAGTATCATTAAACAGTACTCCAGCTATGTGTACTCTTTTACCTTTCCACTTGCAGTATGTGACAGTGCATTGTCATTTTAATTTTTATTTTCTTATTACTAGCACAGGTAATTTTTTTTAAATTTTTCTGAATTACCTATTCCTTTCTTTTACAAGTAGTTTTATATTTATACGTTTTTTTTACAAATGGTGTTAGTATGGTCTTTACTTGCAAATATCAAAACAGATCCTGAAATTGAATGAGGAATGTAACTCAGTCTCTTTTACCTTTCTTTAGGTATAAGTTACCATTAAGAAAACTATCACAAAGCAAGTTGCAAGATACAGAAGACAGGCCAAGTAAAGAAACTTAAACATCAAGAAATTTTGATATATTTTTTAAAAAGTGCCTAATTCATTTTTACTGGCTATAAATACACAAACACTTTGTGGGAGCTATATTTAATACCAAATACATGATTCTTCTCCAAAAAAAAACGATTCTCTCTTTTTGCATATAAATGTTACTCTAATTAAAGTTTGCCAATACCATTTGTGATCTCGTTTCCTCATAAAAATATCTTGAAATAAAAATCAAACTGCTGGGTTAATACTTCTTCAAAACTGTACCTTAATACATAGCATTTGTTTTGTTGGTTCTTGTAAAGTTACTTCATCAGTAATAATTATACAGGAGGAAATACTTACACTATCCTTACAAACCTAATTGCAGCCTTTGAAAAGACTCCTTTCTAAAACTGTTGTTCAGAAAATCAACCAGGGATTTCTCTATGCTAGAGAAATTTTCTGAAGACTTTCCCATGTACTGCTTAAAGGTTGTTCCTTTATTATAAACTGAAACAAGTCAGGGTTTATTTTTCTAAAGCTTCATCATCTAGGTAGATTTTTTAAAACAGCCATGTTCTTTCCCTAGGACTTCAGACTACTTAAATACAGACTACTTAAATACTACTTAAATACATAGAAGAATTTCAATTAATTGACAACCTGCTGACACAATTATTACACTGTGAAAACACATTTCTTCCAATATTCACAGTTATATTACATTTGTTGAAATGCTTTCTTTGTACCCCGAAGCCAGGAAAAAAATTAACAAAATAATAAATAGATGTGATTTATTTTTCCTCGGGCATTTTTTTCATTTACTTTTCAATAAAAAGACTGGAGAATTATATTAAAACTTGAATTACACCTAAATTATTCTGAGTAATGCATCCTATTCCCAGAGTCCTTGTTTTCTATTAGATTAAAGAAACTGTTTTGTTTAATGCAAGCCAGGCTGGTGTGAGTTAATACCAATTCCAGCAGGTCAGCATTATAATATTTGGCCTGAAGTTGTAAACAGTGGTAATAGTTTAAGGAAAATATTTTGAGAAAGACCTCTACTTTCCTCAAATGTCATTTCTCCCTGGGTACAGTGCAAATATTTTAAATAGGTGCCATTTGGTATGTCATTCATTCCCTTTCACCTTTTGTGTCCTCTTAAACTTCCGCAAGCAATGAAAACAGAACCCTAGGACGCTGCTAGTAGGAATGTAACTTAGTACAATCACTATGGAGAACACGTTGGATATTTGTCAAAAAACTAAAAATAAAACTACTATACAATCCAGCAATCCCTCTGCTAGGTATATATCCAAAAGAAAGGAAATCAATATATCAAAAAAATATCTGCACTCCCATACTTACTGCAGCACTATTGACAACAGACCAGATTTGGACACAACCTAAGTGTCCATCAACAGATGAATGGAAAAAGAAAATGTGGTACATATATACAATGAAGTACTATTCAGTCATTAAAAAGAATGAGATCCTGTTATTTGCAACAACATGGGTGGAACTGTAGGTCATTATGTAAAGTGAAATAAGGCAGGCACTGAAAGACAAACTTCGTATGTTCTTAGTTGTGAAAGCTAAAAATTAAAACAATTGAACCCATGGAAATAAAGAATAGAAGAATGATTACCAGTGGCTGGGAAGGGTCAGGGAGGGGCACAGGAGAGTAAGGATAATTAATGGGTAAAAAAATAGATAGCATTAATAAAATCTAATATTTGATAGCACAACAGGGTGACTACGGTCAACAATAATTTATTATACATTTAAAAAATAAAGGATTATAATTAAACTTTTTGTAGCACAAAGGATAAATACTTGAGGTGTTCAATACTCCATTTATACTGATGTGATGCTTATGCACACCTGTATCAAAGCATCTCATGTATCCCATAAATATATACACCTGCTATGTTCCAACAAAAATTAAAAATTTTTAAAAAGGCAACGATTTTGCCCCAGAAAAATGGATTTCCTGATAAAAATATATTTTTTCAAAACCAATTCAATAAATTACTGACTGGTCTCTGAATCCCCTATTAATACTCTGGCCAAAACTAAAAGAGGTTTTGAGGAAAGCATTCCAAACTGGAAATAGTTTTAAAATTCCTATCTTATATTTTCACTGGTGTTATCAATGAAATATAAACATAGAAATAGGGGTCTAGGGTTCTAGAAAGGGTTCCATTATATTCCATATAACTAAGGAAAAAAAGTGTATATACTAGACTTTCACAGGCGACAGATTATGTAGAGTACTGGCCCTTTGAAGGAACAGATAAAAATTCAAAGTGACACTGAAAGAGTGAAGATGTCGTGATGATACAAAAAGGTAAGTGTTTACCAGAAACCAATGAAGAGCTATTGATTAAGGGAGACAAAAACAAGAAAGGGCAGGAATAATTAAATGAAATACATGAATATCAGGGGAACCTGCCCCTGATAGTTAACATGGGTTCTTTTCCATTTCCCTAAGCATCGGCTGGTCTGAGAAATAAAGGGAAAGAGTACAAGAGAGAGAAATTTTAAATCTGGGTGTTGGTGTCCATGGGAGACATCACACGTCGGCAGGTTCCATGATGCTCCCTGAGCCGTAAAACCAGCAAGTTTTTATTAGCGATTTTCAAAAAGGGAGGGAGTGTACGAATAGGGTGTGGGTCACAGAGATCACGTGCTTCACCAGGTAATAAAATATTACAAAGCAAATGGAGGCAGGGCGAGATCACAGGACCACAGGATGGGGCAAAATTAAAATTGCTAATGAAGTTTTGGGCACGCATTGTCATTGATAACATCTTATCAGGAGACAGGGTTTGAGAGCAGACAACCTGTCTGACCAAAATTTATTAGGATGAGGAAATTCCCACCTAATAAATTTTGGT